>NC_092872.1:379649700-379949700 GCF_028372415.1 Notamacropus eugenii
TAGACCATTCTTGCTTCAGCAAACAACCTGTTTCTCCCTTAGTTTAATATGGAAATAAGAGGCTGTATTTTTCCAAGTCATTAATTGCCTTTAATTCAAAGAGTGGTAACTTACAATGAGCACATTGAATTATGGAGGCAGGATACCTTCCCCTGACATTTTTCTCTGTTTTTCATTTAGATTGATCAATACAAGCTTACATTCTATTTTTATCACTTACCTGTTTTTATAGTTCACCCTAGCCAAAGAACTCATCGCCTACTTACCAGCCTCCTGGAGCCTTAACTAGACTGATACTCAGGCAGAAGATCCTGTTGGCTTCTTAGAGGTTAGCTTAGTTAAATCTCATAGTTTGTGTATCGCCTTTGTAAGCCCAGCATGTTTCCACATGAAGTATAGGAGTAGGATTTCACAAAGATCATAATATATGAAACTGGAAAGGATGTTAAAAATCATCTAGTATAACCCTCTCATTTTATAGCTGAGGAAACTGAGACCCAGAGAGATTAAGTGACTTGTCTAAGGAATATGGAAGAGCTAGGTTTTGAATCCCCTGACTCCAAATGCGCTAAAAATTGTGACAATGTCCTATACCAAGGGGTTGACAGACTGTCACCTGAGGACCAAATTCCACAGGTCTCCTATTTTTGTAGGGCCCTCAAGCTAAGAATGTTTTTTTTCAAATAAAGTTTTATTGCATTTAAAAATGTAACAAAAACATTTTTTAGCTCTTAGGATTGTACAAAAACAGACAGGTCTACTTTCGTTCTTGGGTTACAGTTTGCTGACCGATACACTATACCATTGTGTGGGATGGCTCAGGTCCCTACATAAATCAATTACTCAGAGGCCTCTCAAAGTGATGACAGAAAAGTGATTTATTCAATTCTCAGAAAGCGGGGCTTACCTGTAGGAGTAGGAAAGCCGAAGACAAAGAAAAGGGCAGTGATTTATATAGACCCTAACGCAAGTCCCTCCTCCCTCCACTGACCATTATCCTCATTAGCTGAGAATATGATCTTACATTCTAGACACGAAATCTAACCAATTTTGAAATGAAGACATCGAGGAATTATGTGAGTTTTGTCCAATCATTGAGACCCTAATACACTACAGAGTTTTATATCCTTATATGGAACTATTCTATTCTAAAAATATTGTAACCTTGAGCCTTTAGGCCTTACCTCACCCCTGGGAGAAGAATTACAATCTGAGAAGTCTTCACTAAACCTATCCCACTCACCATCCATATAGCCTTCTGTCTCAAAATTTACTTACTAAATGGCCAACCCAAAGCTCTAACCCAGATTTCCTGACTTCTAATCTAGTGTTTTTACCATTCACCGTACAAGACGATAAAATGTTGCCCAGTTTCACTTCTTGGAGTATATGTGACAGTGATCCTTTTCGTTAGAAAGTCCCACCACAGGAGGTCACCTCCCCTCCCTGGCCCAAGCCCAAATGACTCTTCCTCCCAGAAAGTCCTTTTTTTTTTTTTGGTCTTGGACGTTGTTTCAATGAATATATCTCTCTATCGGATCCCATGAATGGTTTGTAAATCAGTCAGTGGCTATGACTTAATATCCGTTAATTTGTTCCACCCACATCGTTACCCAATTGGGCAATAGGAAGGATTATTTCACCTTAACACTATATCACCATTCAGCCAAATCCTTCTGAGGTTTCCAGGAGTGATTGCTTCTTTACAAGTATGTTCAGTTGGGAAGAACGACTAATAGAAGGGACAATAGTCAACAAGTATTTATTAAGCACTTACTATGTGCCAGGCATTGTGCCAAAGTCCTGGGAACACAAAGAAAGGCAAACCACTCCAGTATCTTCGTCAAGAAAACCCCAAATGGAGACACAACTAAAACAAATGAACAACAGTAACAGAAGAGGCCCCTTTGACTCCAGGAGTGAGAAGAACTACTCCAAAGGCTTGACCTAAAATATATTTTTTACATATTATGATCTTTTCCTTGTTTCAGAGACCTCTAAATGTTATCTGTTTTCAGAGCAATGGAGTTAAACTAAAATAGAAACAAAGCCACTAGATCATACGTAAGGGACCTTGAAGGCTGTGTAGTGACTTAGTTTTAAAATGTAGCATTATCTATGTTTTATTGTATTTTTTAAATAATTGTTGAATATTTTCCCAGTTGCATTTTAATTGGGTTTCAACCACATTCAGGACTGTTGTGGGTCACATCTGGCCAATGTTTGACACTTCTAGTGTAGAGAGTCACCTTCGAGAGCCCAGAGTCAGACCATCTTGGAGATTTCTTTCTCCAAGCTATAAGTGGCTTGGATAATAGATAAATGCTCAATTAAATTGTTTCTAATAAATGAGTCAAAGTTGCAGAATATAGTATTAGCACGGATACTGTAATAGAGGCGGCTAGGTGGTGCAGTAGCTAGAGTGTTGGGCGTAGTAGAGTCAAGAAGATATAAGTTCAAATCCAGCTTCAGACACTTACTGGTTCTGTGTTACTATGAGTAGGTCATTTAACTTCTATGTGCCTCACTTTCCTCTACTGTAAAATGGGGATAACAATACCACCTACTTTGTAGGGTTGCTATAAGGATCAGATGAAATAATATTTGTAAAGCACTTAGCACAGTGTCTGGCACTTGTTAGGTATGATGCAAATGTTTATTCTCTTTCTATTTCCTTAATATTTTTTCTTTGACAATACTCAATTTTGCAAATCATGACCCAAGTCCCAACCAATACAGTGCTTCCTATTTAGACATCATACAAAACATAAACCCAGTAGCAAAAACCTTTAAGATATAAACATAAAGTTTTTATTTACAAACAAATAAAAGAGGTAATAACAAGAGGGAATATTCTTATTCTGTGATCTCATATGCAAATGGTGTCACTTCAAAGAGGCTCCAGGGAGAATATAATTTAATATTTATTTAATCCTCCAGGCATACCAGGAGAAAAAGCTATTTGCCTTCTGGCTTCAACTAGAGCCTACAGCTGGTCCCTAATCCATTTCTGCTCACTCTCTGTGGTTGCTTCTGAAAGTCCCACTTTAAAAAAAAAAAACCAAAAAACTTTTATACTTTATCCAAACTACTCACTCTTCTCTTTTCTTCCTTTTCCATCCTGATGCCATTCCCTCCTGAAGACCAAGCTTCATGAGATTTTAGCTACTGGAATGTTCCCCCGTAAATAGCAGCTTCCTTGACTTGGCCTCAATAACCTGAAGAGCTGGAGAGCTCCATTAAGAGCTTGGACAAGTCCCTATTGCAGCAGTATGAAAGCATGATACTCTGAATGAGGGAAGAAATAGTCCCACTGTCCTCTCCCCTACTTAGGCCATATCCTAGAACATTTTGTCCAGTTCTGGGCAATACATTTGAAGAGGGAATAAAAAGCCAGGATATACATCCAGAGGAGAGTAGACACGAGAGTGAAGAGACTTGAAACCACCATGTATGAGTAGATATTGAAGGAAACTGGGGATATTTAAAGTGGAGACTGTTTTCAATATTTTGGGGGCTATCATGGGAAAGAGGGAAGATTTATTTTTCTTAAGTTTGGACCCAAAGGGCAAAACAAAGTGAAAAATAATAGAGAGGCAGACCAGTTCGGTAGAAGGAAAAATTCTTTAACAATTAATGTTTTCTCACCAATCAAATGAACCACTTTGGGAGGTAATGAGTTTCCCATTAGTGGAAGTCCATTTCTGCATTACTATTTTCAAAGCTCTACAAGGAGACTCCCTGCTCAAGAATAAGTAGGCTAGAAGTGTTCAGGGTTTTCTTTCAATCCTAATTTTGAGTTTCTATTTAGGCTTTTTGGAGTGAGGGACTAGTCCATGTATACCTCCCTACTTTCCATTCCTTTCCAATATGGGAGTGGGGGGGAGGGGGAGGGAGAGAGAGAGAGAGAGAGAGAGAGAGAGAGAGAGAGAGAGAGAGAGAGAGAGAGAGAGAGAGAGAAGAGTCATTGTATATTCAAGAGGCCAATGAATAAAATTTTCCACCAAAACTGAGAATGATCATTCTTGCCTTATTCTCAGTTGGGAGTGGAAAGGAGTTAGAACAGAAAAAAAATTTAAATTCAAGATCCTCTGGACAGTTAGTTTTTCTTAGTTTTGAATTCACACAGTGCATACTATCAGATCCTCAGGACAGAGGTAGGTCATGAAAAGATGATCTTCATCTGTCCAGTGGGATCCTATCAATTTAATTGGAATGTACCCCCATGAGTTTTTGCTACATTCACCCATTTTTCGTGGAAAAACTATTTAGTGAGATAAAGACATGGGAGTGATGGAAGATGATTGAGCTGGATTTGGAAAAAGGAAAATGTGAGGTAAGGTTGTTGCATGAGGAACCATTGTTTTAGGAATTATTGTTGGACTTGTGTCAAATTAGTATTTTGTTCTTTGAGGCTTTGAACTGTCTTCTTTTAGGTTTGTGTCTTGATTTTCTCCTAGCTACTGTAGTAGCTTTTTATGGTCAAGTTCTTTTCTTGTTGTATTGTTTACACATTTTTCCAGCATATTTCTTGACTTTGAACTTTATGTTAAAGTTAGTCTCTGTTCACCTGGGAGTGAACCATCCATCAATAAGTGCCATTTCTTTACAGCTTCTAATAATTATGTGGATCATGTAATATCTCAACAAGGAAGTGAATACCACTCCTGACATTCTACTGTGTGATCCTAAGAAGACAGAAGCATCCTTAACTTGGCAAGGTTCAAAGAATTGTCAAGAGTTAAAGCTATGGAGAGGCAGAACCAAGATAGTGGATTAGAGGCAGCAGCGCAGCTGAACTCTCTCAACATTCTCCTCCAAACAACTTTAAAATAACATATCAAATAAAATTTTGGAGTGGTAGAGCCAACAAAAGGTCAAGGTGAGACATTTTTCAAACCTAAGAAAACTTAGTTGATCAGTAGGAGAGGTCTGTGACACCAGGATGGAGGCCTGTCCAGAGCACAAAACACATCATGTCAGGGTGAGTCTTGAAGGCAACTGTAACAGCAGTGGCAGCAGCAGCTTCAGGAACTCTTAGGGCAGAGATGGTAAAGAGGTCAAAAAACTGGTCAGAAACAGATTATAAAAACATACAGTGTTGATGGCACTGTATGTAGCTGGCACTGATTGACAACTCTATTGCCCATAGCAGTTCTGGGTCAGTATTCCAGGGTGGAGAGAAGCACTTGTGGTTGGTCACAAGGGAACAGGGACTCTGGTCTCAGCTCTAAGGCAAAGAGGAGAACTGGTGCTTGTGGTTACAAGAGATAAGGGGCCCTTCCTGGGTAAAGATCAGACAGCAGACCAAGCAAACAGTGACCAAATCACTCCCAGGATAACATCACTTTGGAGGCACCAAAAATTTTCAGACCTACAGAAGTAGCTCTGAAAAGAGTAGCATACACACAAAAAATCCCCTAAAGTTTGGGACACAGTCTTCCCACCCCTAGGTAAAGAAAGACCAACTTTAATATAAAGCTCAAAGTCAAGAAATAGGTTGGAAAAATTAGAAAACAAAGCAAACAAACAAACAAAAAACTTGACCGTAAAAAGTTACTATGGCGGCAGGGAAGACCAAGACACAAGCCTGAAGAAGACAACAATGTGAAAACAGCTACAAACAAAACCTCAAAAGAAAAATGCCAATTTGACCCAAACCCAACAAGAATTCCCAGGAAGAGTTCAAGAGATAAGAGTGGTAGAGGAAGAACTGGGAAAAGAAATGAGAATGAGGCAAGAAAATTAGAAAAAAGAATTAACAGTGTGGTAAAAGAAGCTCAAAAATTAATGAAGAAAATAACACCTTAAGAAAAAGAATTGGTCTAATGGTAAATAAGACACAAAAATTCACCAGATAAAAGAACTCCTTAAAAAATAGAATTGGCCAAATGGAAAGACAGGTACAAAAATCTCACTGAAGAAAATAGTTTCTAAAACATTAGAACTGGGCAAATGGAAGCTAATGACTCCATGAGATGTTAAGAAACAATAAAGCAAAATCAAAAGAATGAAAAAAATATAAAAATGTGAAATATTCCATCAGAAAATGTGTTGACCTGAAAAATAGATTGAGGAGAGATAATTTAAGAATTATTAGACTTCCTAAAAACCATGATAACAAAACAAAATAATCTAGACATCATATTTCAAGAAATTGTATCAGAAAACTGCCCTGATATCATAAGTCTAGAGGATAAGATTGAAATTGAAAGAATCTGTCAATCTTCCTGAAAAAGATCCCCAAATGAAAACTCCCAGGAATATTATAGTCAAATTACAGAGCTCCCTTGTCAAGAAGAAAATACTACAGGCAGCCCAAAAGAAACTGTCATGTAGCCACAGTTAGGCTCACACAAATTTTAGTGACTTCCACATTAAAGAAGCACAAGGCTTGAAATATGATATTCTACAAGACAAACAAGTTAGAGTTACAACCAAGAATAACCTACCCAGAAAAAACCAAGTATAATCCTCCTGGGGGAAAATATTTAATGAAATAGAGGACTTTCAAGAATTTCTAATGAAAAGACAAGAGTTTAATTGAAAATTTGATATCCAAACACAAGACTTAAGATAAACATAAAAAGGTAAACACAAAAGAGTAATTATAAGGGATTCAATAAAGTTAAACTATTTACATTCCTATATGAGAAAACAATACATGAAATTCCTAAGAACTTTATCATTTTTAGGGCAGTTACGAGTCTACACAGAGAGAGAACATAGATATGGTGTCATGGTATGGTGTAAAAAAAATTGAATGGGTGAGAAGAAAACGATGCACTGAGAGAAAAAGGAAGAAAGAGGCAGAATGGGGAAATGTTTTCACACAAAAGAGGTTCACAAGGAAGAGCTTTTATATTCTCACTGGAATTGGTTCAAGGAGAAGACACACACACACACACACACACACACACACACACACATACAGTTGAGTATAGAGATCTATCTTACCTACTATGGAAAAGGAAGGGAAAGGAAGAAGAAAAAGGAGAGGAATGATAAAAAGGAAGTTGGATCAAGGGAGGCAGTGGTCACAATCAAAATGGACTTTTGAGGAAGGACAGCATAAAAAGAGAAAGAGAAGAAAATGAGATGGAAGGAAATACACAGTAATCATAAATGTGAATAAGATGAGTTCACCCATAAAACAAAAATAGTTAGCAGAATGGATTAGAAACCAGAATCCAATAATATGTTATTTACAAGAGACACACTTGAAATAGAAAGACACACACAGAGTTAAAATAAAGGGTTATGGCAGAACGTATTTGGTTCATTTAGAGTAAAAAAGGCAGGGATAGCAATTATGATCTCAGACAAAGTAAAAGCAAAAGAAGACCTAATTGAAAGAGATAACCAAGGAAACTACATTTTACTAAAAGGTACCACAGGCAATGGAGTAATATTTTTTAAAATTTTATACAAGCTTTTCTAATAAAGGCCATTTTCTCAAATATAAAGAGAACTGAATTGAATTTATAAAAATAAGAACCATTCCCCAATTGATAAACAGTCAAAGGATGTGAATTTTTCACATTCCTTTTCTTTTTTAAATTTTCATTAATTATTTTGTTTTCAGTTTTCTACAATCACTTCCATATATCTTAGATTTTTACCCCTCCCTGCCCCTCCTTCCCCTCTTTCTCTCCACTCCCTCCCTGAGAAGGCATGCAGTCTTATATAGGTTCTACACATACATTCCTATTAAATACATTTTCACCTTAGTCAAGTTGCATAGAAGAACTAAAATGAATGGGAGTAACCATAAAACAAAACAAAACAAAACATAACAGAAGAGAAAATGGTCTGCTTCATTCTGTGATCCAATTCCATAGTTCTTTCTCTGAATGTGGAGGGTGTTTTGCCTCGAGTCCATTAGGAATTCTTTAGGTCCTTGCATTGTTATGAAGGCACATTCCTTTTCCAGAGAAGAAATAAAAGCTATCTATAGCCATATAAAAATGCTCTAAATCACTTTTGATTAAACTCAAATTAAAACATTTTTTAGAAATGACAAATGCTGAAGGGGATGATGGAAAAGAGGTACATTAATGAGTTGGTGGAGTAGTGAACTGGTCCAACTATTCTAGAGAACAGTCTGGAAATATGTCTGAAAGGGTTATAAAACTATCTACATCCTTTGAACTAGCAGTACCACTACTAGTTCTGTACCCCAAATATCTAGGTGTCAAAGAAAAAGGAAAAAAGATTCACATGTACAAAAATATTTATAGCAGCTCTTTTTGTGGTGGCAAAGAATTGAAAATCAAGGGGATGCTCATCAATTGGGGAATGGCTGAACAAATTACGGTAAATAATTGTGATGGAGTACTGTTGTGCTATAAGAAATGATGAGGGGAGAGTGGATTTAGGGGAAAAAAACATGGCGAGACCTATATGAATGGAGGCAAAATGAAGTGAGAAGAACTGAGAGATCATTGTGCACAGTAACAACAATGATGTAATGATGATCAACTGCGAAAGATTTGGCTCCTCTGATCAATACAATGATCCAAAACAATACCGAAGGACTCCTGATAAAAAAACTGCTATCCACCTCCAGAGAGAGAAATCAGGAATTCTGAGTGCAAATTGAATTATAATTCTCTCTCTCTTCCTCTTGGAGATACGGCTAATATAGAAATATATTTTTCTAGATTTCATATGATATCAGCATAATTGACATCATGTGGTTTGCCTTCTCAGTGGATAGAGGAGAGGTGGAAAGAAAGGAGAGAATCTGGAGCTCAAAATATAAAAAGAAAAGAATGTTTAAAATAAATGATGAATTTATTTTTTAAAAATAGAGTTAAAAATACTCCTGGGGCTTAGAGACTACTATCTCAAACTGATAAGAACTATGACATTATCACAAAACTCCTTAAGGACCTGACCCTTAGGGTACATGGAACAGAAGAGCCAAAAGCAAAAGGAAAATCATGGAACAATCTGATCTGACTCCTCTGGTGTTGCTGGAGATTTTTGAGATGAGAAATGTTAGAAAGCCCTTAAGGATCTTCATACACCGGCATCAGCCTCTTCATACACCGGCATCAACCTCTTCATACACTAGCATCAGTTTTTATAGATCAAAGCAACATCTTTGTTCAACTCACAGACATCAGCCTGAAAGGTTTAGGGGCAGTTTTATACCAGAAACATGAAGGCTACCAAAAGCTCCTTTCATTTTCCACTGATAGTGAGAAAATATCCTATTTGGATATCCTAATTGGAGGTCTTGGCTTTGAAAGGGACTATCACTAGAGACACAAAGAAAAAGTACAAACCATCCACCAGTTGCAGATGAACAGTTGACTCCAGGTGATGGGCCATTTTGGGAGAATCTTTGTCAAGCTCTATATGAAAAGATGACATGTTTTGTTGCCCTCTTTAGTGATGGGGAAGTCTGCAAAGACTGCACTAAGGCTGAGGGGGCCCTCTGTCTAGGTATCAGAGGGAAAGGAGAGAGATTGAATATAGTGAGACTATCATTTTCTTGCCTGATAGTTCAACTATGAGAGTATTAATAGAACAGAGAGAATGCTGACAGCCTGACTCATTAGGGAGATGAGATAACACAATTCATTCTAGTCTGTCTGTGAACTCAGAAATAAGATTGTACACCAGGGTACCTAAGGATACTAATCTACCCACATGAGGTACAAGATTGACAGTGGGTTGCCATTCAAATTCCCAGATTATCCAACTAGAAATCAGACTGACATAGCATCCTCACCAATCAATGCAGAGACGTCCTATGTATGGGGCCAGACAGTGTCCAATGGAATGCATGTAATGGGTACTTTATATGAAACCTCAATATTTGATATTATGTATTTATAATCTGTCTTCTCTAATTTGTGATTATGCTGTACTCCCTAAACTCCATTTGCTCCCTATTGTCTCCAGAATCAAATATAAAAAGCTCTGTTTGATCCAGTGATACCGACTTCCAGGTTGTTCCATGAACAAGATGCAGCATCTTTTGGCTCTGATCATTTTCTCTGGTTTTCCCCTAGACTGGACTACTTTCTCTCTTCCACTCTGACTACTAATCTCTTTGGCTTCCTTTAAGTTCCAACTAAAATTCCACCTTTTACTGGAAGCTTTCTCCAACCTCTCCTAATTCTAGGACCTTTTCTCTGTTACTTATTTCCTGTTTATCCTCCACATACCTCACTTTGTATATATTTGCAGGTTGTCTCCTCCATTAGATAGCACCCTGAAGGCAGGTACTATCTTTTTCCCCTTTTTGTATTTTCAGAGCTTAGTACATAATAGATACTTAATAAATGCTTATTGACTGACTACCATGGATAACACACTGAATTTGGAGTTAAAAAGACTTTTTGAATATAATGGAATACTATTGTGTTGTAAGAAATGACAAAAGGAATTGTTTCAAAGAAACCCAGGAATATTTGAATGAACTGATACAGAGTGAACTGATACAGAGTGAACTGATATAGAGTGAGTAGAACTTAATGTTTATTGATTGATCAATTACATGTAGGTAGTAGGCGTACATTACACATATAAACCTGTTATAGTTTGTGGGGACTGGAAATTGTTTTTAATTGGGGAAAGAATTTAGTAGCCCTTGAGTCATTGGTCTAGCCCAGGCACAGGAAGATGCTCCTGTGTGAGAAGTAAGTTTTCCTGTGATATCATAGGAGGGCTGTTCTTGCTTTCCTCTCAAAGAGATGGCCAAAGGGAAGAGTTGTATGTGTTTTCTTTTTGGTGGCTGCTGAGGAGATGGAGATGATATAACTGGTTGGTTGTTGTGCTTTGTTCTTGAAGAGGAACAAATAGTGTTTCTCACTATGGCTGATCAGACCAATACAAGCTCTATCACAGGTTGGGTAGAAATAGTCCCTATGAACATTTGGGGAGGAGGTGTCTCTAAATTTGAACATTTCTTTTGAGCTACTGCAATTCTGCTTCACTGATAGAGCACAGCACCTTCTTTGATGTGGGCACACCATGTTGAATGGTCTTTTGCCAGAGTCTCCCATGTCAAAAATGTCAAATCCAAAGTTCTTCAGAGAGACCTTGAGAGTGTCCTTGTAGTGCTTCCTCTGACTATCATGTAAATACTTTCCTCGTGTGAGTTCTCTGTAAAATAGTCTCTTAGGCAAACATGTCTTTGGCATTCAGACAATGTGGACAGCCCATCTGAGTTGTGCTCTCTGCAGTAGAGTTTGATGCTTAGTAATTTAAGCTTGAGAAAGGACCTCAGTGTCCAATATCTTATTTTGCCAGGTGATCTTCAAAATCTTCCTAAGACAATTCAAAAGTGTTGACCTGAAAACTTGGTTAGAGAAAAGGCAACAGGCTAAATGCATACATTTTATGATTTAATTAATTAATTGATCAATTCCCCATAAAGAAAAGTTACATAGCGCTATGGAGTCAGAGGTGACTCTGACTACTAGTACAGAAAACATCTGTCTTAAGTACATTTTGCCATGAGAAGGAAACTCTCCTAATTAAGCAAATCATAAATTCAGTAAGACAAGACAATTAACAAAGCAATGTCAGTCAGGCCTTGAGATTCTTAGCTGGGTAAACATATGTCCCCAGTGGTAAGGAAATCCCACCACTAGTAAGTGGCAGGCTTCCTGCCCCAAACAGGTAACTGACACAGGAAAGGGCAAACAATGTTCAATAGAAACCCAGGATGCCTATTTTTTCTTTACCATTAATATGCCGTAACATAGTATGTGTCTATAGATAATAAGATACAAAGGAAAGTCCCATTATTCAAGATATGTCATAGGTTAAAGGTCTCCCAAGGAGTGCAGAGTCAGCTTTGGCTGGCTTTTGCTGACATAGGAAGAGGCATTCTCTGAGTTTGCTTCAGAGAGAACAAAGAGATTATTCCAAAATTTTATATTAAACATTATCAAAAGGAAGCAATTCAGTTTCCTGGCATGGTGCTGGCACACTGTCCAGGTTTCACAGGCATATAAAAATAAGGTCAGCACCCTGAGTGACACAAGGCTGGCAAATGAAGGCCAAAGTTAGAGTTGGATGCATGGTTCTCCGGAATGGTCATAGTGAAGGCAAGCACTGTGAAATCAAAACTAATCTAGTCAACAAACTTGTATGCCTATCAAAAGGATCGAATGACAGGCTTATGCATGACAATGGAATTGCACTTTCAGGAAAGTGCCATGCTGTCATCATTAGTGTGTATGCTCCCACTGTAATGATGTCTGATGAAGTCAAAGAAAAATTTTATGAAGACCTGGAGACCCTCTTCCTTAATGTGCCAAAAGAGGACAAGCTTATAATTCCGGGGGGTATTAATGCTAGAGTATACAGAGACTACCAGACCTGGCAGAGAGTCCTTGGGAGGAATGAAGTCAGAAACAGTAACAGCAATGGTCACTACTGAAGACTTGTGCATCTCATGACCTTCTCATCACCCGCACTGTCTTCCATTTACCTAAATGTAACAAAACTTCAAGGGTGCTCCCCTCACAGCAAACATTGGCATTTAATAGACTATGTCATTGCAAGGAGAAGAGACAGACAGGATGTGAGGTGATGAAATCAATATGTGGTGTTAATATTTAATATAAATTTTAGACTTTAATAAGGGCCAAGGTTTGAATTAAGAAGAGTCTGGACCTAATAGTCTCCTTTGTTTAGAGGATGCCTACACCTCGGGTTGTGAATAAACAATTTCAAAGGCCTGTTTAGGATAGGATGTCTGCAATCTGGGACTTTTCCTTACTTTGAATCACAAAGGCATGCTATGGAAGGAAGATGCCCATAGCCTGGGATCACAAAACCCAATTACAATGTGTTTACAATGTGAGAACTCCTTTCTCATGGCAAAATGTACTTAAGACAGTCAATTTCTGTACTAAGCCAGCCAGTTCTGATCCTGGCTCCATAGCGCTATGTAACCATTTTCTTTATACGGAGTTGATTAATTAATTAAATCATAAAATGTATGCATTTAGCCTGTTGCCTTTTTTCTAACCAAGTTTTCAGGTCAACAGTGGCATAAAGTGCTGGACTGATCACAGACTTATCCTCTTCAGGCATAACTATGATAAACTGGTTGAGGGACAAGTATTGTAACCCAATCCAGTACCAGCATGGGACTGGCATAACTTGGAACCACATGAAAAGGGACAAAATTGAAGCATAGGCAAAAGGAGGAACTAATCTAGGCACAGACTCAGATCTTCACTGAAATCTTCAGCCTTGGGGCCATTCAGAAGGACCCTCTGGCTACAAAGATTGAATCTGTGATTTCATCTAGGAGTAATGAGTTTTAAAGAGTCTCAGATTACTCTGGGGGAAAAGGGTCTCAAATTACTCTGGGATGTTGTGATCATATGGGGATGTGACCAATATTTTCCTTGAATATTATTTTATATCCTAATTGAATGGTTATTTTTTTCAATGTTCATTGTTTGGATCGGTCACTGTGATGAGCAAAGGAATATATGTCTGGCTAAATAGAAGTTCCTAGGTTTCAAAATAGGTAAGGGCAAGTGAGTCAAGATCCCAAGATCTGATTTAGCATGGAAGACATCTAGCTAATTATACTTAATTACATGGAAAATTGTCATGTACTTGCAAGGATCATATCTCCCCTCCCCTAGGAGGAATTTTCCGCTCAGCTTAACTATCTTTCTAATTATGAATGATCCTAAATGTTGAGTGAGTGAATGTAAATTGCCCTAAATCTCTTTCTAGCAAGATCTAGATCATACTTCAGCTACACTGTGTGATCTGACTACTATCGCAAAACTCAACCAGTTAATCAGTCAATACACATTTATTAAGAACCTACTTTGTGCCAAGCACTGTGCTAAGCACTAGGGTTACAAAAAGACTCAAAAGACAGTCCCAGCCCCAAAGGAGCTTACAATCTAATGGAACAGACTACAAGTAAACAATTATGTGCAAGCAAGCTATATACAGGATAAAAAGGAAATAATTAAAAATGGTGAAGGGACCAGGATAAAGAGAGATTGGGAAAGGCTTCCTTTAGAAGATGGGATTTTAGTTGGGACTTAAAGGAAACCAGGAGGTAAAGACAAGGGAGGAAAGCATTCCAGCATGGGGCACAGCCAAAGAAAATGTCCAGAGCCACAAGGCTGAGAGTCTTATTCATGGAGCAGCAAGAAGGGCAACATCCCCAGATCAAAGAGTAGGTTCTAAGAAGACTAACCCAGCATGCCCAGAATTCTGACACTTTCCTTGTTGGGATCTGGGAAGTCATCAAATCAATGCTTTTGTTTTCAGAAAGGCTGGGACAATGAGAACTTTGTGCTCTTCTCACCATTCTTGTCACTCTCTAGACCAAAATTCTCTTTCCCAGTGACCAGCCTCATATATTTGCTGTGTGTCCATTAGAAATACAAGGTCCCTTTCTCCCATTTGTTTTAATTCTTCTTTCCAACATGACTAACATGAAAGTATTTAATAAGAATGTATGTGTAGAACTCATATAAAATTGCACGCCATCTTGGGGAAGGAGGGGGAAAGAATGGGAGAAATTTTAAAACATGTGAAAGTGATTGTTGAAAATTGAAAAAAAATTAATTAATTAAAAAACAAAAAGAAATACAAGGTCCTTGAGGGGAGTACTTATGTATTTTGTATCCCTGGTGCCTATCACATGTAAGGAGGATCTGAAGCATGTGTAGAGTGTCTGGAATGATGTCTCTCTGTGTGGAGAACCTAGGGATACTACTGCCAGGAGAATCATGGTGATGGAGAAGGGAGGAGAGATTGTGGAGCATATCTAGATATTCTGTAAAGGGACTTAATCTGCTAAACATGTATTGAAGAGGAGGCTGTTAGCTGAGGAGGCATTTAAAAATTATAGCCTATTGTACCCTTTGGAGTTTCAAAAGGTCAGGAAAGCAACCCAGGGGCATCTGGGAATCAGAATCCAGACAGGTTTCTCAGCTTACAGTGAATCAGTGTCATAAGGAGCAGAGAGACCATCAAGCTGTGCTGTGGCTGAGATGGTCATCCAGCTTTGATTCTGCATCTGGATGTGAATTTGCTGAGACCAAGATTTTATAAGAACTGAGCCAAGTTTTGAACCTGCTCCCCCAGAGATGTTGGTGGTGCAGGAAGGAGTATACACTGGAGGTGTTGGGGGAAAAGTTTGTACATTTGCTTTTACTACATCTTTGAAATAATCTTTTTACCAGATATTAATGAGTTAATGGATGCTTAATGGTTAAATTTCTTTTCATTCATTTGTTTATTGTCAGAGTCTCCACATCTTTTAATCCAGGGAGATGACACAAAGAGGGAGAGACTCTTTTGAGTAGCACTGTTGTGATTGTGTTCTGAGGTTTAGAGACTATCCTTTCCCCTTGGCACCCACATGACCTTTAAGGTTTAGCACAGACAGATAAACCAAGTCCAGGCATAGAATAGTTACTTGAGGGAAAGGAATTCTAATCTTGGCTTTGCCACTACCACTGCATTTCCCCATCTCATTTTTTCCTTATATAAAAAGAACTTACTAGTTACTCGTCTCCCAGTGCTATGCCAAAAGAAGAGGAAGAAATAGTAGTAGTTTACATTTTTTGAAGCACTTTACAGTTTAAAAATCATTTCTCTCACAACAACTCCAAGGTTGCAACCCAAGGAGGGCAAGCTTCACTGCCTTTGTTTTTTCAGTGGAGCAAACTGAAGTCCAGAAAGATGAAGGGACTTGAGGGTCACAGAGCTGTATGACTGAGCTGGAACTCAGATCTAGATCTTTTGATAACCTAGGGGTTTTTGTCTTTGTTTTTGTTTGGTTTTCTTTTTTGTTGATTTATTTTTCTAGTTCAATTCAATCCAACAAGTAGCAAGATACCCAATAACAATGGAAAGAATGCTGGGCCTGGAGTCAAGGAGACCCAACTTCAAAGATGGCACCTGACATTTATTAGTTGTGCAACCCTGGGCAAGTCATTTGACCACTGTCTGCCTCAGTTTCCTCATTTATAAAATGGGGATCACAATAGTATTTTACCTCCCCACCTTGTTGTGGGGATAATATGATTCCATATTTGTAAAGTTCTCTGCTACATAAATGATAGCTATGATGATAATGACAAAAAATCCCACAGAAGTAAAGACAAAAAAGAAAAACGATGCCTCTCCTACCTGCTAGACTGGTATTATCCCTAGTGATCCAAACATATCCCCTTCAAGCATCACAGAGAACACAGAAGAATTTACTCACATTAAGTTCTTGGACTCCCTGGTCCAGTGAACGGAATCAGAATTTTTGATGTCGGACAAACTATAAAAACTTGGATTTATCTCAGTTACAGAATCAAGGTCATCAGAGTTGGTCCTTTTCCTAAGCAGCTTCCTAGAGAACATGATGGCTGTGGAAACAGGATTATAATATACATTTCTGTAGCGGTTTACAATGAACTTTGGAGCTGGTATTGCTCAGTCATGTCCAACTCTTCATGATCCATTTGGAGTTTTCTTGGTAAAGACATGGGAGTGATTTGCCATTTCCTTCTCTACTTCCTTTTACAGATGAGGAAATGGAGAGAAACAAGGTTAAGTGACTTGCCCAGAGTCACTTAGCTAGTAAGTGTTTGAGGCAGGATTAGAACTTAAGTCTTCCTGATTCTAGGCACAGTACTCTATTTATGACACCACCCAGCTGCCCAACTTTGGAAGTAGATAGTACAAATATGTTATTTCCATTTTTCAGGTAACAAAATTGGGGGACAGAAAAAAAATGACTTGCCCAAAGTCACCCAGCAAGTGGCAGGGCTGAAATTTAGACCAAAGGGCTCTGACTCCATTTTCAAGGCATCTTGTTCCTGTACTCCATTGGCTATACCCCAAGATGAATGACTGCAGGGAGTCTCAAGGGCCTATGAACTCTTCAATGCCCAATAGACTTGGTCAGGGACACAGCCGTCTTGGAACTTGGGACATAGATCTTCATCACTCAAATCTTTTGGTATTTACTGAGCCCAAGTTTTCAGACAACTGGTAATATAATTAGTACACAAGTCTTTGGCACACATGGTCCAAAAGAACATAAAGATAGATATGGAGGAAAAGGTTGTCAGGAACTCTGGGTTCCAGAAGCCATTTTGATGTGCTATGAAAGTATATCAGAAGATGCTAGAATCTTCCTTCTCCTTTCTCTTTTTTCCTTCCTCCTTCTCAGGTCATCAATTCTTTAACTGTGGGTTGAGGGTATGGTCCATTCCCTAATAATAGCAACCCAGGTGCTGTGGGTCTCCATGGTCTTATCTATTTGCTACAGGCAATCTTAGTGAAGGAAAAAATTTATTGCCCCCCTCAAGGCTATTTGTAAGCAGGGGGTTTCTTCCTTATACCTACAGCTCACCTGCTCTATGATAATAAATATGGTCAAACTATTTTTTGTAAATTCCAGGGAGGTTATGGCTATAGTCCCTAGAAATAATTATTAAAAGGTGGAGGATGGTGGAAATAAGGGATTAGCCTTATAGAGAGTATCATGAAGCCTTGGTGGATAGACTGAGCCTATGGGGATTGTGCCCACAGAGACTCTTCAAAGGTTTAATAAGATTCAGCTTACCTCTTCTAGGCACATTCCCCATGTCAGATTGCTGGTTACTCCTAACTCTTTTCCAGTAACTCAGCCCTGATTGGACTTGGGAGTCCAGATGCCTGGGCTCTTGCCGAGACTCAGTGATCTAGAGTGAATCCCACTTGTCTGCCACACAGTGGTCTTCCATCTCTAGGGGGAGGAGAATTCCGAGCCACCTCACAATAGCCCCTGCCATAGCCAATAGGGCTGTGAGAACCTGGGATGAAAAAGACAAACCCTAATAGGGGAAGAGGAATTTACTGCATAGTGACAAAGTCATTAATCTTCATCACTTCCCACTCTCCCTTCTTCAGCTTTATAGCAACATGGACTCATATAGGCTTTAAAGCTGAAAGAGACCTTTTGTTCAATTGTTTTTCAATTTTCATTACCCCATTTGGGTTTTTCTTGGCAGAGATACTGGAGGGGTTTGCCATTTCCTTCTCCAGTTCATTTTATATATGAGGAAACTGAGGCAAGAAAACAGGGTAAAGTGACTAGCCCAAAGTCACATAGCTAGTAGTGAACTCAGGAAGATGAGTCTTCCTAATTCTGGGCCCAACATTCTAGCCACTGTGCCACCTGGCTGCCCAAAAGGAACTAACTAGAACTCAAATCTTAAACAAGTCCCAATGCTTGTGGATCATCTGCAGATACAAAGATAGACACGCTACAGTCCCTGCTGCTTCCAAGATGTTAAAGGCAGTAAAGGACATACACAGACACAACTGTGATGTAAAAGGGAATAAATGCACAGGAGACATCTAAGTTAACACAACAGAAGCTTAAGGCAACATTTCAAAGAATGATCACTTTTACCTGAGAGGCTCTGTAAGGCTCCAGGCACCCAAGTTGGAAGGAAAAGCCTGCTAGTAGGTAGAGATAGAGACAGGAGTACATTCCACATTATTGAGGACAGGGTGAGCAAAGGCACAGAGACTGGAGAGGGCGAACAAGAATAGGGGACATTTACTATCATGTCCAGGATCAAACAAAAAATCCTCAGGCATTCAAAGCCCTTCCTGATCTCCTTATCCCACTCTCCCCAACACATCCCCTTTGATCCAGTAGTCTCTTGACTATTCCAAAAATAAGGCTCTCCATCACTGGGCTCTGGGCATTTTCTCTAGCTGTCTATTCCATACCTGGAGTGCTCTCCCTCCTCATCTCTGCCTCCTGGCTTCCCTGGTTTTCTTTAAAATCCACCTAAAATTCCATCTTCTACAAAAAGCCTTTTTCAACCCCTCGTAAATGTAGTACCTTCCTTCTTTCAATTTCCCATTTGTTTTGTGTATAGCTTGTTAGTATGCAACTGTTCACTTGTCTCTCTCTTTAGATTGTGAGCTCCTTGAGATCAGGAGCTATCTTTTGCCTTTTTTTGTATCTCCAGTGTTTAGCACAGCACATAGTAGGCCCTTGATGAATGATTATTGACTCACTGATTGGGAATAGTATAGTTTGATTAAAATTTAGAGTGCCTTAAGGGGAATATTGTGAAAGGAGGCTGGAAGGATAGGCTGGGCATAGAGGGCCTTGAATGTCTGGGTCAAAGTTGTTGTTAAGAATGTACTTTGTATGTGATAAACCATCATAAAAAGTAATATATTGTTTTTATGAAGATCTCTGCTACCTCTACCAGGCTGCCCAAGGAGGGGCAAAAAGGTTCAAGTCAGAAATGGATCAGGTCAAAACTCCTATGGTGATCAGTGGTAGGGTTGGGGCCATGAATGGCCACTGCATTCCCAGTCTGGGAAAGATACGATCTCAAAACAAACAAACCATAAACAAAGAACCAAACACATGAATGAATGCAATGAAGAGGACGATTTAGATCAGTGATGTCAAATATGAGGCCTGTGGGCATCATACAGCCTGCAACACTTCCAGTGTGACCTGAATCTGATTAAAACATAATTGGAAAAAAATAAACAGGAAAGGGAAATCAAAAGGTTAAACTGTTTTCATTCCTGATGATACTTGTAACTCACCAGAACTTTCTCATTATTAAGGCAGTTAGAAGGAGTATATATAGATAGAGGGTATAGGTGTGAGTTGAATATGAAGGGATGATATCTAAAAAATAAAATTAAGAAGTGAGAGAGGAATGTACAAGGAGAAAGGGAGAGGTAGAATGGGGGTAAATCAGAGGTGGGGTACCTTCAGCCTTGAGGCCATTTGTGGTCTTCTAGGTCCTCAAGCGTGGCCCTTTGACGGAGTCCAAGTTTTATAGAACAAATCCTTTTATTAAGGGGATTTGTTTTGTGAAGTTTGGATTCAGTCAAAGGGAGTGGATAAGAGAAGGGGTGGGAGGATGTTGATAGAAGGGAGGGCAGACTGGGGGAAGAGATAGTTGGGAGCAAAACACTTTTGAGGGGTAACAAGTGAAAAGAGAGATAATAGAATAAATAAGGGGAGGGGAACAAGATAGAGGGAAATAGTTATTAACTGCAAGAAAAAAAAATTTTCAACCTTTTTAAAGAATTAAATAATTTATTTTTAGTTTTCAACATTCACTTCCCTAAGATTTTGAGTTCCAAATTTTCTCCCTATCTCTTCCCTCCCACTCCCCCAAGATGGCATGCAATCTGATATAGGCTCTACATATACATCTATATTAAACCTATTTTCACATTAGTCGTGTTGTAAAGAAGAATTAGTACCAATGAGACAAATTATGAGAAAGAAGAAACAAACAAAAAAGGGCAAAGAAAAAGAGACAGAGCAAATATTATGCTTCTATCTTCATTCAGACTCCATGTTTCTTTTTCTGGATGTAGGCAGCATTTTCTATCATGAGTCTTTTGGAATTGTCTTGGATCATGCATTGCTAACTGTGAGAAAAAAAATTGAAGCAAGTTTCTCAGATAAACAGAGAACAGAATCAGATTTATAAAAATAAGAGCCAATTGATAAATGATCAAAAGATATGAACAATTTTCAGATGAAGCAATCAAAGCTATCTATAGCCATATGAAAAATGCTCTAATTTTCTATTGATTAGAGAAATGCAAATTAAAATAATTTTGAGGTACTACTTCATACCTATTAGATTGGCTAATAGGACAGAAAAGGAAAATGACAAATGTTAGAGAGGATATGGGAAAAACAAGACATTAATGCACTGTTGGTGAAGTTGTGAACTGATTCAACAATTCTGTAGAGCAATTTGGAACTATGAACAAAGGGCTATAAAACCATGGATACCATTTGACCCAGCAATACTACTACATCTGTATCCCAAAAGAGATAAAAAACAAAAAGAAAAATGACATATACATACAAAAATATTTATAGCAGTTCTTTTCTGGTAGCAAAAAATTGGAAATTGAGGGAATGTTCATCACCTGGGGAATGGCTGAACAAACTGATATATGTGATTGTGATGAAATACTACTGTTGCTATAAGAAATGGTGAGCAGGATGCTCTCAGAAAAATCTGGAAAGACTTACATGAGCTGATGCAAAGTGAAATGTACTGTATACAAAGTAACAGCACAATCATAAGATGATCAGCTGTGAATAACTTAGCTATTCTCAGCAATACAATGATGATCCAAGACAACTCTGAAGGACCTGTGATGAAAAGGCTATCCATCCCTAGAGAAAGAACAGATGGCGTCCAAATACAGATTGAAGCATGCTTTTTAAAAACTGTTTTTCTTGAAGTTTTTTTGGGGAAGTCTATGTTTTCTTTCACGACATGATTATTATGGAAATGATTTGCATGACTACTCATGTATAACTTATATCTAGTTGTCTGCCTTCTCAATGTGGGTAGTGCGGGGGAGAAGGAAGGTAGACAATTTGGAACTCAAAGTTTTAAAAACTAATGTTAAAATTGTTTTTACATGTAACTGGGGGAAAATAAAATACTAAATAAAACCACAACTGGGAAATATTTAGCAAAATACATGAAAAATGCAATAGAATATAGATAATGTTAATATGTGGTTTTTAAGTCACTATGTAGCTGCAGGGATTCTTGAGTGTGGTTGAATAGCTTCCTTTCTATTTGAGTTTGACACCACTGGTCTAGATGGGCTCTGAGGTCTCTTCCCTCTCAGTCTATAAGCCTAAGTATCTGAGGGACTCTCCAGTTAGAAGACATGGATTTGTCCTACTTGGCTCCAGAGGACAGAACTAGGAGGTTGTAAAGGGGCAAATTTAGCCTTGATGTGAAGAAAAAGTTCCTAGAACTTTCCAAAAATGGGATGAGTTGGCTCAAGGTGTAAGATGTTCTTGCTCACCAGAGGTTGATAAGCAAAAGTTGGAAGTCTTCTAACCCTAACCCTTGGATGTTCCTTCCAACTCTAAAATTCTGTCACTTGGAACCAGATCTCCTGAACACAAGTTGACTGCTCTGCTACTATACTATGTGACCTCCTTACTATGAACTCAAGGACAGAGACCATGCTTTATTCTTCATTGACTTGCATATATTCAATAAATATCTATTGAATGAATAGATCTATAAATACGTTCCCCAAGTATCCTTTCTCCATGGCATCCATCCACCTGTTCCTCAATACCCACTGTCCTCTTTCCTTCCATTGTGGATCACCCAGCCATATCCCATCTCTTGATTCTTTATCTCCATTTCTCAAATCTATCCATTTCTTTCCCCTCCTCTTCCCTTCATCCTAATGCTGGTGGTTATCACCACAAGCCTGAAATCCTGTAGCAGCTGACTAAATAGCCTCCTAACCCCTAGATCATCCCTCCAAGCTATCATGCACCCTCATTTTATCATATCACTTTTCTATTCAAATCTGTGCATAATGCTTCATTGTTTGTGGGATAAGCAATTGTTTGGATCAGGCTGGCATTCAGATCCCTTAAGGAAACCACTTACCTTCTATCCACCCTTCCTATTCATTCATCCAGTGTTTACTGAGCACTTTATAGAATCACAGGGATGGAAAAGACCTTAGAAATAATGAATAAATAATGAGAGATCAGGTTCTGGATTTATTAAGCACTTAACTGTATTCTAGGCATTGTGATAAGAGCTGTGTATCCAAAGATACAAGACAGTCATTGTTCTCAAAGAGCTTTCATTCTTTAAAAGGGAATTATTGATCAGTGAAAGGCAAATGAGGCCATAAAGCATCTTAATTTTTTTTTTTTTAGGAGAGGAGAGAGTGAAGGAAAATGACTTGCTCAGGATCATTCTTTCATGAGTTAATAAGAGCTGGACCTAAAACTTAGGTCTCCTGACCTGACTGACCATGCTGCCTCTTCTCCCTCATCCCTCAACATGAGCTCTCAGTTGTAGTTACACTGACTTTACCAAGTTTGGACATAGTGTGCCAAGTCTGTACTCCCAGCCTTTGCTTCTGTTGTTTCTGTGCCTGGAACAATCTTCGCCTAAACTTTGTGCCAATTCAAATACCAATCAGCCTCTCCTCCTCAATGAAGCATTCTTTGACCACTCCCATCCTTACCCATTTTGCCTGTCTTTGAAATCTTATAGTATCTGCCATCTATATCACCCTTTGTAATTTAGCTTGTCCTTCCTTGTTGGGAACAGGGGGAGGCAAAAAGAAGGGGAAAGAGAGGTAATTCTCTCTGAATGTTTAAGTTCATCATTGTGTGGGAAATCCCAGAACGGAACCTTGGTGTCATAGATCTTGTCCCTAATATATCAGCTTCTAGAGTTCCCTCAAGTTGTTGTGTCATACTCATTGTTAGTAGAATGTCAGAGTCAGAACTTGTGTGTTATTGACTCCAAGGCCAGCCTCTATTTCCCATCCTCATGGACTCTCACTCCCTAATTATAAATATATCCTATTTCCACCACCACCGCCACCGCCGCCGCCACCACCACTGCCACCACCAAACTGGAGGGTACAGATCATGTCCTGTGTTTCTCTGCCTCCCTTTGATTAGGTTACTAGGTTGGTAGCTAAGAGAAAGTTAGGGACATCATGTGTCTTGTTTTCAGTAAAGCCTGGGATAAAGTCTCCCTATCCATTTTTCTCTTCCTTGGAAATTGGATTGATTTCTCATCTCATCTGCTCAGTAGTTTCTTCTTTTACTTTAAATGACATACCTACTCACTATCATCTCCCCCCCCCCCCCATTTCCAGATGTCATGAATTCTGCTGATGTCCCTTAAAGTTCATCTCAAATACCATCTCTTCAATAAAGCTTTTCTTTCCTCTTGATTATGTATCTGGTCTCATAACACTTTACACTCCTCTTGGGCACTTAAATTTTTGTTTCTATGATCATAGAACCTCAGGGCTATTGGGCACCTTAGTGGGCATCTACACCAGCCCTGACCTGAGCTTGGTATAGTGGAGCAAGTTTTGGAGTTGGAGTTGGGACACTTAAATTGTACCATATATACCTATTACTTGTGTGACTGTGCTCAAGTAACAATCTTTCAGAGCCTCATTTCCAAATTGGATAAAACAGTACTAGTGTACTGGAGGCTGAACTGGAGTACAGCTCATGGAACATGTGTGGGGGTGGGTCTGCAGTGCCTGGTAACTCCCAGAGACATTTATGACTCAATGCTGAAGGGCTCATCACTTTGGAAAGATGAAACAAACTAGGGGTTTGTCCCTTGATCCCTGCCCGTGATGGTTGAAGTGGGGGAAGCTATATCAGAGAGGACACTCAGTGAATCTGTTTTCTTTTTAGAAAAATTTATTTATTTTATTTTTAATTTATGGAATGAAACAAGCATTTTCATAGCATCGTATAAGTAAAAAAAAAAGATTGCACATGAAATGCAAATCTATTATGTAGATCTTAAAAGGAGTAACTGCTCTCCGCTCTCTCACTCTCTCTCTTCTTTCTCCCTTCACCCCCCTCTCTCTCCTACTTTTTATCTTTTCCCTCTTTCTCTCTTGCCCTTTCCCTTCCCCCACTCCTACCTTTTTACATCTCCCACTCTTCTCTCTGGCTTCTCTCTTTATCTCTCTCTATCTCTGTCTCTCTCTGTCTCTCTCTTTCCTCTCCTATCCTCCCGTTTCTTTCTCCCACCTCCTCCCCTCTTCCTTCTCTCTCCCCTATTTTTTCTCTCTTTCCTCCCCCACTCTCTCTCTTCCCCTACTCCCTCTTCTTTCTGGTCTTTCTTTCTCCTTCCTTCCCCTCTCCCCCTCTCTCCTCTATCTGGGGGATAGAGACAGGCCTTTATCTCCCACCCCAGCAACATGATGGCTGCAAAGTACATGGCACAGGGCACATGACCTGCCTAGGTGAACCTTAACCTGGGTCTTAGACTATCTCTTCTTGTTTCTCTCCTGAGTATAGGTGACTGAGCAGGAATCCTAAAATGGATGTTTTCAACCTTGAAGGCAGACTTTTGAGTATGAAAGGTTGAGAGTGCCAGAATCTTCAGTCAGTGCCAGCTGCACTTCAGATAATACCCTGCCAACTACTTCAGTATTTCTTGGAGATGATCTCCAATAAAAGGACGAACCCAATCCTGAATGGCCTTGCCAGAAGACGTGGACCTTGAGGGTGTTACTCAGATAGTGCAGATACAAGGGAGAATGTAAAATGTTGATTTAGCAGCCTCACAATCTGCTCCATGTTTTGACATCTGAAGTCTCAGCATCCTGGGACAGTATTAACAGTAGTTAGTTATTACTGGTTGCTTAAGTCTTTGTTGATGAGCACTGGTGAGTCTCTTGTGTTAATCAGTTCTTTCTTGTGGAGAAAATGAATAGCTGTGCTTTAACCTGGTTTTCTTTGTACACCCAGTATTTTTCCACTCTGCCATTTGGTAAAAACAGACACATAGGAGCCGAAACTAAGTATGAAGTGATTTTTCCCAAGGTTCTGGGGTGGACGTGTAAAAAGCCAAAGAGTTCCAGAAGCTGATCTCTCTCTTCAGACACCCCTAGGACTCAGTTGGGTCAGCAAGCATGAATCCAGCCTCAAAGTGGTCTGCCCTTGGAAGTTATTATTGCTTCTCCCCTGCAGTATGTGTCCCTGAACAAATGACCATTCAATCCCTCCTTAAAGACCTCTTATGGGACAGCCCATGCCTCTTTCTTCATTGCTTAAGTAGTAAGGAAGTTTTTTCTCCTATTGTGACCAAACCTTCCTTCTTTCTTTTTCCCTCTGGGTCCAACCAGAATCAAGATAATCCCTTTCAGAAATGAGTTCTTCAGATAACTGAAGACAATAATTATGTGTCCCCTCCCTCTTCCAACTACCAGTTTTATCAGTGTATAGTTATTATTTTCTACTCTAAGATTAGCTCCAAAAGGGCAAGTGTCATGCCTTATATTTTTATCTTATCTCGTGATTCACGTGGTACATTGTACATACTAAATGTTATATGACATGGTTGAATTTGTCCCTGCTCCCAGAGATTCACAGTAACCATTAGACCTTTTTCCCTCTCCTTAATTCCTGCCCACTTGCAGATGCTTTTTTTGTCTACTAAGAGTCTCTAAAGAACCCTGGCCTACATTGGGGATGGGTGAGTCAGTCTCCCAAACTATAAGCATCCCTCTCTGAAAAAGGAAAAGAAAAAACCCAAAGACAAAACAAATGTTAGTAGTTATTAGTCTTTAATGTTGGTAAGTTATATGCAATGAAGAGATGGCCAAAGGCTCTTCTTTGTGAGGGAATAGAGCAAGAACATTATCCTCTCTAAACCTGAAATTTTCCCTGGTGCCTAACATAGTACTCTGCACACACAAAATAATTAATAAATGCTTGTTGAATGAATTCTGATCTCTGCTATCATAAGCTGTTTTGGATTCCAACCTTTCCCCCAAATCACTAACCTGAGTCAGATTTCACTTAATTCTTGGTGAGGTTAACTTGCTAATCTTCCAAAAAATAAGAATGTTCACTTGGAGATCATGACTAACCATAGTCAAGAAATATAAGAAAAGGTCTTTTTTGTTTTCTAGCACCACTTCTGTCTTCCTTCTCCAGAGCCCTCTGCAGTAGCAGGAAACCCCTCTTCCTTCCCCAAATATGTGGGACATAGTGAAAAGAGCACTGGATGGGATATCCTGGGTTACAGTCCCAGAGCAAATCCATTCCTTTCTCTTTGTCTGCAAAATTAGGGTGTTAGACCAGAGAGTCTCTAAGATCCCTTCTTGCTCTGATAGCTTGTCATTCTAATGCATAGGGTGGTGTGGTCTCATGGGAAAGAAGTCAACCCTGTTTGGCCAGAGACCTGCCTTCTAGCCTCAGCCAAACCATGACCTCATGGTGCAGCTTTGGGCAAACCTCTGGTCCTCTCAGAGCTTCAGTCTCTTCCCCTGGAGTGTGAGAGGGTTGGATGATGGTCCTTAAGGTCCTCCCCTTAATTGCCTCCAGGATTTCAAGGTGATTTCTTGCACACTTGTGCCCTCTTCTTAAAACTGCATCTCTTCTGATACAGAACCCAACTACATGTTAGAGTCTAGAACTCTTGGTGGAGCATCAATATTTCACAGGTCATTTTTTCTTTGAGGAACAAGGCAGAGGTGCAGGGACAAGGAGTCAGAAAGGGAGTCAAACTCCAGACAGAGTAAATTTAGAGTTTCAGTATCACTTTGTATTCAGACAGTTCATGGATGGTAAACATGTGCTTGGCCTTCTTAGGTCATCCTTATAGGATAGGCAGCTAGTAGAAACTGTTAGTTGAAGTCTTCCAACAAGCTAGGGGCCAAACCAAGAGAAAACTACTCATACCTTGAGGCAGTCCCATGGAGAGCTCCTAAAGTAAGAAAGCTGAGGGGGAAGAAAAGAAGTGGTAATAGGTCATATTTTTATAGCACTTTACAATTTACAAAGTGCTTTGAATACATTACTTCATTCAATGCTCCTAACAATCCTGTAAGGAAAAGCAGCATCCTCATTTTACAAGTGAGGAAACTGTGGCTCAAAGAGTCGAAGTGATTTGCTCGTAGTTATATCATAGAACCCAGGTGTTCCATTTCCAGACTCAGTACTCTTTCTACTATAGCACAGTTGGCCTAGTCCTGGAAACAGGAAGTTCACAAGGTGTTCCACTGGGAAGCAGATCACTGTACAAAGGCACTGGTCAAGTTGGCAAAGGTGGGAGAAACAGGTGGCTGGATCAGCTCATAGATTGATTGATAGGTGCCCACCACAAATCCAACGAAGCCCAGGACACTGATCAGGAGGTCCTTAATGATGGTAAGAGGGCTTATGCCCTCTGAGTAATAGGTGATGATCTCCAGGAGTGGTGGGATGATCAGAGCCAGGGTACTGCTGCTCAAGGAGCCCACCAGGGATATTACCAGGTCTAACCTGGGGACCAGAATGGCCAAGGCACCTGTGAAGGAAAGGACACTTACATTCATGACCAGCCAGATATGGAAAGTATAACTAGTATTATCATGTCCACTGTTCAAGGATGGAAATGGGTGCCAAGGGACTTAAACTATATTCTTTAAAAGGTCACCTAGCAGAGGAGTGACAGAGCTAAACCTCAAAGTAGGGTCCTTGGATTCAAAGTCCTTGATTCTTACCATTGCATCATAAGATCTTTGCTAATATGTAGTTCTGCATAAGCCACCTTTTAATGGAAGCTAATTTCAGTACTTCAAAAGATCTGTGCTTGTGTTGGGTAATTATAAACTCCACAGATGCAAATCGCAATCTCTACTTTAATGGAAAAGCAGTTTTCAAGAGTTGCTATAGCTGAAAAAAAGCCCAATACCTGGCTACCCTTACTACACTTAGATAGACTGGCATGCCCTGAGCCCATACTCAAAATCTTTAGAGTGTTGGGATGTGTGTGTGTAGGGGTGCACATGTGCACACACAAGGTGAGTTTTCTGAAATAAAATTGTTCAAAGTGACAATGAGAAGGAGTTCTTGCTCCATGGACCCTTCCCTTTGGGAGGATTTAGTCTAGAGTTTCCTCTCTAAAGCGGAGGAAGATCAGAGATACCAGTCTTAGGGGAGCTCTCTCTTTCCCTCCAGTCCTGACCCAGACAGGACTTTCCTCTTGTACCATCATACCATTGGGGGAGAGTCATTCCAAACAGCTACACGGACCAAGGGGCCCATCTCTCTGTGTCTCTGGATTACCAACTTGGGGAGCCTGGATCACATGAGAAGGGCTGGGTTCTCTCGAGAAACCTATTGAGCATGGTAGGTGCTGTAAGAGTCTACTCTGTTGTCCTAGCCTTGGAGAACCCAGGGTCACCTTCACATTGAGATAAAGTCCTAGGGGAGGACTTTAGTGGAAGAGTATATCTGAAAGCCTCTGTAAACTGACACGTGCCATCCAAACACTAAGGGGTTATCAAAACAAACTCAGTAAATCTCTTTTGTAACCTAGTCATGAGAAGCTATAGGAGGGGACATGCTCTAGTTCTTTCTTTTGTGAAGTGTTTATGTTGATGGGTAGGGGAAATGAAGATTATTATCTCTCTCAATAAGAGAGAGGGGAGAATTGTTAGCAGCTGATTTTAATGATCCTTGAATCTCAAATGACATTGGGAAGAGAAAAAAGGAACCGAACATTTATTAAGTGCCTATTATGTGCTAGGTACTGTGCTGAGTGTTTTATAAATATCACCTCATTTGACCCTTACAACATGCCTGGGAGATGGGTACTACTATTGCCCCCATTTTACAGTTGAGGAAACTGAGGCAGGCTGAGGTTAAGTGACTTACACAGGGTCACACAGATAGTAAGTGTCTGAGGTAGAATTTGAACTCAGGTCTTTCAGACTCCAGGTCCTGCACTCTGTACACTGTGGTGCCACTTAGCACAGTGGACAGAACACTGGGCCTGGAGTCAGGAAGACTCATCTTCCGAGTTCAAATCCAGCCTCAGACACTTACTAGCTGTGTGAGCCTGGGCAAATCACTTAACCCCATCGGCCTCAGTTTCCTCATGTGTAAAATGAGTTGGAGAAGGAAATGGCAGACCACTGTAATGTCTCTGCCAAGAAAACCTCAAATGGGGCCACAAAGAACTGGAAACGACTGAAAATAATTAAATAAAACAACAACAACAAAGCTGCCAGAGAGATGAAGTGACTTGCCTAAGGTCATAATAAGTAGTAAAGCTATGAATAAAACCTAAGTGCCCTGACCCTTGGGTCAAGGATCTTTTTATTCTCCCCTGTCACAAGCTTGGGTCAAGGATCTTTTTATTCTCCCCTGTCACAAGCTTGGGTCAAGGATCTTTTTATTCTCCCCTGTCACAAGCTTGCTGAGTCATGCCAGTGAACTCAGAAGTTCCTGCCCTCATTCCATGGTCTGGACCCCAACAGCTCCCAGGTTGTGGATGCTCAAGTATCACTCAAAATCAAGTAATCCTGCTTTCTACTCACATGTCACACAGGCTAGGCCTGTGCGGATGGATAGGTCTACCACCAAATTCCACTTTTTTGGCACTCGGGAGACAGCAAAAGGGATGATGATCTCAGCTGGGACAAAGAATTGCAAGGCATAGGTGAAGAAGATCCCAAGAGAGTAGAGGAGCTTCACAGACTGAAATAACCTGCAGACAGAAGCCACATGATTGATCAGTTCATCTGGGAAAATCCAGCCAGCATCAAAGGAAATGAAAATGATCACATGACAAGAAGAGGCTGAACTCAACATGGCGGGTCAGAAGTCTCCAGATTTGCTGAAGAAGCTCATGTACGTTTTATTCTCCCCAGCATCTTACCTCCTTAGGACCAAACGCTTGATCACACTGGGCCAAACAGCTGGAAATGTGTGCAGCATCACTGTAATAGTGGTCAAGGACAACAAAAGCAACAACTGGCATTTATTTCATACTTTTAGGTTGGCAGAGCATCTTACATGCATTGTCTGCTTCAAGCCTAACAACAAACCTGTGAAAAAGGGTTGAGAAAGGTATTACAGGTATCGTCATCCCCATTTTATAGATGTGAAAACTGGGACTTGGAGAGACTCACTGACTTGTTTGCTGTCACATAGCTCATTATGGTTGGAGGCAGTATTTGATTCTACATTGAAGAGCTATAACTGAAAGAAATCTTGGAAACTACCACCTAATTCATCCCCTTCATTTTACAGATAAAGAAACTGAGGCCCAGGGAATTTAAGTGTCTTGTACTTGACATAGGTAGTGTCAGGAGCAGGACTGTAGGTCTCTATAACGGTAGAGATGCAGATATGGGTCCTGAGTTGGTCACATTATCAGGATTGATGGTCATTGTTGATAACTGAGTTTGGTCTTGTCCCTAGAGCTAATTCTAAGTATGTTTTGAAGCTCTCCGTGTCCATCAGTAGAAGGAATAACTGTTTATGATGTTGTTAATATAAATGGGCTTATCATGAGTGACTTAAAAACAGTAGAATATTGGAACAGGACTTCTAAACCTGGGGTCTGTGACCTAGGTTTTGAAATATTTTGATAACTATTTCCATAAAGTTGCTTCCCTTTTAATTTTGTGTTTTTTATGCATTTAAAAACTATTCCAAAAAGAAGTCCATAGGCTTCATCAGACTTCATCAGCCAAAGGGGTCTAAAAAAAGATTAAGAATCCCTGCGTTAGATCTCCAGTCCAACCTTCCCCTGCCTCCACTCCGATTTTACAGAGGAAGAAAATGAGGAAGGTGGTTGCCTAAGGTCATATAGCCTATAGACCAGAGCTGAGACTAGAATCTGGGAAATTACAGCTACATTGCAGGCCACAGCTCTGAAGGGATCAGAGATGTCAGGAGAGCTGCTGACAAAAGAGGACCTCGACCCACAGGGCATCCAGTTTGACTTCTATTTCCCATTCCTTACTACTAATGCTATCATATGTTGTCCCCAATTGAAATATCTTCTCTGATACAGAATGGTTTCAGGTATCATGCTTTTGGTTTAACAATAGTGGCATCCAACACATTTAATTAGGAACCATGAAGAGAAAAGAACAGTGGACTTGGAACCCAAAGGCTTAGATTGGAATCCTGACTTTGAAAAACTCACTCTGGGCCTTAGAGTTTTCTCCTCAATAAAATGAAGAGTTGACTAGATAATCAAACACTCCAGTGATGATATTCTATAGTTCAGTCTAAGAACTATATTCAAGATGAGATCAGCACAGAGGTATCAGGTACACTCTTGCCTAAGCCTACAAAAAAACGCTATAATCCTTCTGCTTTATTTAAATAAAAATGAATAATAATCACAATGTTAACTTTTTTAGACTTTGCATTTCTTCCTAGTGCTGAACACAATACTCAGTCTATAATGGAAAGTATAACTGCCATTACAGTTTACAAAGTGTTTTGTATCATTATCTCATTTTATCCTAAAAGCCTGTGAGGAAGAAAATAATGAGTATTGTCCCCATTTTATAGATGAGGAAATAAAGGCATAGAAAGAGAACTTTCTCAAAGCAAAACACATAGTGAATGGCTTTCAACTAGTGGCAGAGCCAGAAGTCTTCTTCCTGCTCCATCAGAGTTGTACTTTCCCAAGGCTTCCCAAGTGCATGGATTTCCACCTCCTCAGACCCTAAACGTACCAGCAATTGGGTAGGTTGAGGGTTATGCTGGCTTGTATGGCTGGTCCAAACTTCAAGTAGCCCAGGCACGCCAGGCTGACGTAGAGAAGGGTAACTATGGTCATCCCTCCATACAAGATGACTGGGAAATGGTCACTCTTCTTCATTTTGTTTTCTAGGGGAAGAACCTATTGGAAAGGAAAGCAAGGGAAAAACAAAAACAGGAATGTTAATCACCAGCAAGGGAGATAACATCTTCATGCCCAAAAGAATTTCTATTCTTCTTCCAGAACTCCACAGCATGTAGATCCTCCCTTTTCTTTCTTGCAACCCTCAGCTATGGGCAAACTTGCCTTCTTGTTCTGTGAGCCCTCAGTGGGCATGAACATAGAAAAGCACTTTTCAGTGCATCCACTATTTGATCATGGTGGTTGGTGGTTCCCTCTACTCAGCAGAGCTCCAGCTTTTATTGACTAGTCTTCATGAAGTGCTGTAGCCACAAAATGTATCCCCCAGTGTGTAGTCAGGACTCTGAAGGTGAGCCTTTCTGCAAGGACATTCTATTGGTCCTCAGATGACAAACTTAGAGTCCTTCCTCAGCTCCTACTCAAAACTTTCCCAGTTTGGTGTGAACTGTCAGAGATTGTGCTCTCCTGACATTGCTTTTGAGAAGCTGAGGAAACTACAACATCTGGATATGGCACCACATACGTTGCCTTCTTCCACTAATCAAATTCTTGGGCTGACAACTTGATAATGGTTGGTGAAAAAGATTACAGAGGTTCCCAAAGTGGGCAATGCTACCCCTGGAGGACACTGGAACAACGCAGGAGGGTGCGTTTAGGGGGTGTTAGTAGCCTCAGGTGCAATTGAGAGGGTGTTAAATAAAAATAAGGGGGCAGCAGAAGCATAAGGGAAGAAGAAAAGATACAAAACTTTTGAAAAAGCATTCATGCATGTTTCATTTGTTACGTAACAGAGTTAAAATCATAGTGATTACATCATTTTCCAAATACACACACACAAAATGCAAGTTATAACCTGTCAGTGGTCAAGTTCGCTGACAGGTCTTAACAAGCAAGTGTTGGCAGTGAGGGTGTAGCGCATTGTTGGAAAGTCCAGCATGCATCAGCAGAAATATGTGTGTGTAATGACTTGTTTACAACATGATACTACATGATTACATGACATAATATTTCATCATCAAAATTTCAATGCAGGAAAAACCCCACAAATTTACAATAAATTATTAATGGTAATGGTTTAAAAAGCCATTAAAGAGTTAAAGAAAGTAGATTTCTTGTTTAGAATCCTATCTCAGCATCAGCAAGTTTTGCTAATGGGTAAGAAGAGGGGGAAATAAGCATTTTATTAGGTGCCTATTATGTTCAAAGCATTGTGCTAAACACTGTACAAATATAATCTTGTTTTAGTCTCACAACAACTCTAAGAGGTAGGTGCTATTATTATTCCCATTTTACAGTTGAGGAAACTGAGACAAACAGAGGTCAAGTGACTTGCCCAAGGTCATACAGCTAGCAAGTGTCTGAAGCAGAATTTGAATTTTGACTCCAGGTTCAATTCTCTATCTGTGGTGCCACCTAGCTTGTGACTAAACCCCATAACCTGACTCCTCTCTTTGGAATCTCCTCACCTTCAGGGATTATCTATGCATGCATAACCTCTGACCTCCTCAGAGATTTCAAGCTCATTTAGCAGCTCTTGGGCTTAGCCAGACCACTCAACATAGGTTACTGTCTGTCAGGCCTGTGGCAATGGTGGCTCAAGACTCCCCCAAATATTAGAGCTTTTGGGACTTGGAATACAATCATTTCCAATTCCTCATTTGATTGGCAAGGAACCTGAGTCCTAGGCAAGGACAACGATTTACCCATAGTTACTTATTCAATTAGTTACAAAGTTAAGGCCAGAGTCCTAATAGCTTAACTTCCAATCCAATACTCAGCACTGATTGGTGTTAATTAACCCAAGTGCAAAGCACAATGACTCCCAAACCTGTATCTTCAACTTTGACCTTTCTTTTGATTTCCAGACTCACAGCAGAAGCCATGTGGTCTAGCAGTAGCAAGATTACTGACTCTGAGGCCAGAGGACCTGCGTTCAAATCCCAAATCTTTTCTATATTGTATACATTCTCCCGGTGCTCTATACTCAGCAGGTTGTTAATACTCCAAAGTGGAACATCATTGAAAAGTCTTAAAGAGAATAATTGGTGAGATGAAATGAAAAGGAAAGGCACAATCTCCATTTTAAAGCAGGATATTTGCATTCAATTTCCCATCCTGCTAATTACTAGTCTCTTAATTCCTCTGACTTTGTTTTTTTATTTGTGAAATTGCTATCAATTTCATACTTTCTACCACCTACAGTTATTGTAAGAATTAAATAATATATGTTGAAGGGGCAGCTAGGTGGCTCAATGGATGTAATGTTGGGCCTAGAGTCAGGAAGACCTGAGTTCAAATCTGTCTGATTAGCTGTGTGACTCTGGGCAAGTCACCTAACCTCTATTTGCCTTAATCCTCTGGAGAGGGAAATGGCAAACCACTCCAGTATCTTTGCCAAGAAAACTACATGGACAATATTAGGATACTATGATCCATGGAGTCACAAAGAGTTGGACATGACTGAATGACTGAACATGATGAAGTGCTTTGTAAACTATAAAATTGGTAATACCATCATGAACCACCACATGAGAGCTCTACCACTCATAAAATGCTTCATGTTATTCTCCTCAGTCTCCCCTGCCAAGGCTACCCTGGAAATTCCTGTTAAGCCATTTTGGAAGATACAGTTATCTATCACATCTAAGATAATAGGCCTACCTTGAGGGTCCCATGACCAGTCAGAAGTGAGGCAGTGTGCTGGACTTGGAGTCAGAGGACCATGGTGTTGGGACCACGGGGCAGGTATCTTCTACCTCTTTGGGTCTCAGTTTTCCCCTTATGTGAAATGAGGACTTTGGAGAAGATAGCCTATGGGGCCCCTTTCAGATCCAAAATTCTCTCAGATGCAACTGTAATACTACTTACAGAATAATTTTACATCTGGGGTTGGTATATAGATGAAGGATTGGACTTAAGCTACTTTTTTACACAGTAGAGCTGGGAAAGATAAGTTAAATAATGAAGAGGCTCCTGGATTCAATCTTGCCTTTGATGTGAACCTGAGGTAAATCACTTAGCCTCTGGAGGTCTCAGTTACTTCGTATGCAAAATAAGAGGGTTAGTCAGGATGGCCTTTACTATTCCTTACAGCTCAAGTCCTATGATCTTTCTATTAGTTGAAGCTATCAAAGAAAGAGAATGGGCTACCAGGAGGTAAAAAGTCCCCAGGGATCATATCTTGTCCAGGAATGGGTTAAAATTAGATGGCCTTTGAGATCTCTTTTAACTTTCCAATTCTGTGATCCAGGTTAAAGTCCTTGTTCTATTCTACCTATGTAACTTTGAACAAATCATTTAATTTGTCTAGGTACCAGTTTCCTCATCCATAAATTAAGAGGGCTAGACAAGATAGTACTCAAGACAGGCATTCTTAATCTTTCTGTGTCATGGACCCCTTTGGCAGTCCTGTAAAGCTTTGGACCCGTTCTCACAATAATGCTTTTAAAAGCATAAAATAGAATACATAATATTTCAAAGGAAACAAATGCCTTGAAATACAATTGTCAAGATATTAAAAATCAAGTTCATAGATCCCCAGTTAAGAACCCCTGGTCTAAGGCAGACCTGCACAACTTGGCAGTAGGTAAATGTCAAAATTACAACAGGCTAAACTTCTTCAGGCTGCAGATAGGTTTTTAGCCTCTCACTTTCCAAGTAAAGGCATAACAATAGTGGGTAGCCATGGGTCATGTGACAAACAATAGAATGTGCAGTGGCAACTTACCCAACAAGCTACATGATGGGCACAGTAGTGACTAGTGGAAGACAGGTTAAGTGAGCATGGACAAAACACATCCTTTCTTTCTTTTATATCCTCTACATTTTTCATGGACTGCCCACAATCCTTTGGCAGGCTGCAAGTGGCCTGCAGGCTGTATGTTGTGCAGGCCTGGTTTAAGGTCTCTTCTGGTTCTAAATGTATGAAACTTCACTTATTTGACACACTCCAGCTCCTTCCCCGGCTCCCTACCCCAGTCTTAGCATAGGTCAAAATTTGTCTTATGACTGCATTATTCTAGCCTTTCTTAAAAGGCCCAGCTCTCATTCGTTGGCCAACAATAGGTCCCAGACCAAGCCCTACTTGGTCATTATTTGAGCTCTGATTGGCTCAGAGTGAATGTAAATAGCAATAACAATAATGGTCTTCACCAGAAACCCTGATGGTCTTCCCTTCCCAGATCCCAGATTTTTTTTGAACTAGGTAAAGAGACCATTTTCTGCCTCATTTCTTATTAAGCCTTAACACTGAATGGATGTTGCCTCAGTCAAACTGAGGCCCATTAAAGACCTTAACTTGAAAAGGCCAGGTGCATCCTGGACCATCTTCAGTTGTCCTGATCTATATCTTGCCACTGGACCCAGATGGCTCTGAAGGAGAAAGTGAGACTGGTGACTTTACACAGTCCTTCCTCACTTAAATCCAGTTTGCTTGCAGGGATCACCTCCCTGAGGTCATGATCCTCTTCAAGAACAAGAATGAAGGACAAACAACGGTCTGGATAATAAGTACAGTGAGTCCTAGGCTCTTCCCCAAGAGTTCATCAATGGTCCTGGGAAGTTGCTAATCACTTCAAAACTTACCATACCAATGCTCTCAAATGCGAAAATAGTAGTTCCAAAGAACAAAGGGTAGGTATTCCAATCAGCTACAAGAGGTAGATTTCTGGGATCTGGGATATCCTGAAAATAAAAACATGAGGTTAGGATAAGAAGCCCTATGAGTCTCAAAGCAGACAAATTCTATGAATTGTCCTGTGAAATTCTAGGAGAAGATGGCAGAAGGTGTGTTGACTTCAGTATTGTTCTCAAGCAATTGGTGGTGAATTCTCGTCTCCAAGAATCATTTTATATTTGTTTATTTGTACACATGTTGTATCCCCAAATAGAATGGAAGTTCCTTCAGATTATGGATTGTTGTATTAATTTATTTTTTTTCTATGTCCAGGACAGTGGTTTGTATGTAAAGGGTGTTTAACACTTGCATGTCTAACTAAATAAAATTATGAAGTTCCTGGCCACAAGTCCTTACTGATTTGTGAAGGAAAAGTCAAGAGGTTCCTTTGGAGAAGAAAGAAAAAAGACATAAATCAGTACTGAAAGGACAGTCCTAAGCAACAGTGCTGTCAGAGGAGGAGATGAGAGAAACGCTGGAATGAAGGGGAACTTCAGGTTATCTCAGAGAGCTATGGAGGAGCCCTCCTCTGCATTAGGGAGTTTTTAAGGCTCAAGCTCTCAGAAACCTTTGGCTGTTATAGAAATGGCACATTTTCTACCTGTGGGCCTCTGACCAAGCCTCTTGGTCAGTTTGAGTGTTGGTTTCTACATTCACAAAATGAAAATGAGGCTAATCCTTATACAAAGTGTTTTACAAACTACAGAATGTGACAGGCAGTAGTTATTATTATGCTATATATTATTATCACTTCATCCAGAAGCAGCGTTGTAATTGCCTTGTAGAGAGGAAGGAGGCAGCATTTTGTTAGGTGGGGCTGCCTACGGAAATGACACACAGATGAAATGTGAACAGCTACTTCATTTCCAAATTAGTTTTGCTTATAATACCTGCTATCCCTAAGTCACTTCAAGCAAAACATTCGTTAATGTGCATGGCACATGCTAACCCCTTATCCTTATCCTCAAGGAAATTACATTCTATGAGGGGAATCACAAGGCAGCAAATACAAGCTATAAAGAAGAAAATCTATTTAAAGTTCTTTTTAAAAGGAGATTATTTGAAGAGGGAAAGAATATTTAATATTGTGTGTGAGGTAGAAGGACAAGGGAAGGAGTAAAATTAATAAGCTTTGTGTAGGATGTGATACCTCATCTGTGCTTTGAAAGAAGTTAGGAATTTCCTTAGGTGGAAGAAATACATTCTAGACAGAGACTCACCTATGCAAAGAGGTGGAGGCAGGAGATGTTGTCACCTACAGGTAATAGTTAAGAGGCCAGTTTGACTAGAACAGTGAGAGAAGGGTATAATATGAAGAAAAGAAAAGAAAAGAAAAGAAAAGAAGACTGGAGGTATATGGGAGATAGAGTGTGACAGTTTTAATGCCAGGTTGAGGAGTTTGCATTTTATTTCAGAAACTACTGGGAGTCACTGAAGATTTGAGTAGGAGAGAGACGTGAAAATCTGTTGGTAATATCAACTTGGTGGCTTTGTGAACGAGTGAGAGAAGTGAAAGGATAGAAGCACAGAGTCTAAGTGGGAGTAGACTGCAATTGTCCAGGTGTACAATAATGAGGGCCTGAACTAGATAAGCTATATGGGTGGAGAGATAGGAATGGTTGGAAAAGATACTGTAAAGATAGAATCAACAAGATTTGGCAATAGATTGGATATGTGGAATGACAGAAAGAATGGTTCTAGCACTAGAAACCTACATGGCTGGTAAAAGTGGTGTCCAGTGGAAAGAATGGGGTTTGGAAGACGTATGGGTTGTTCTATTTTGGACATGCTGTGTTCCAGGCACCATATTCAGGTGGAGATGTCCAAGAGGCAGTTGTTTATCTCGAACTGGAATTCAAGAGAGAATGGCACTCTATATGTAGATGTGGAGTCATCTACATAGAGTTAAATCAATCTGTGACATCTGATAGATGACAAGGAGAGTATATATAGATGGTCTAGGACAGAGCTTTAAAGGATGTCCATATTTAGTGGGCAGGAGAAGGAGGATGTTCCAACATAGGAGAGTGAAAAGAAACAGATAGGAGAAAAATCAAGACAGCAATGTTATAGAAACCAAGAAGGAGTCAGTCTGTGATGAGGAGGAGGAGGTGGTCCACAGTGAAAAGCTGCAGAAAGATCAGATAGAAAAAGGACCAAGAAAAAGTCAATGAATCTAGAAATTAAGAAGTCACTGAAGAGAGCAGAGAGTAGTTTCACTTAACTGGTAAGGTCAGAAACCAGATCTCAAGGATCTAGAAGTGAGTAGGAGATAAGGAAATGAAGACAATCAGTTCCAGAAGTTTAGCTATTAAAGGAAGAAAAAAGATGGGATAATAACGTGAGGTCAAGTTTTTTTTGTTTTGAATTGTTTGTTTGTTTGTTTTTTAATTATGGAGGAAGGGACCTTGGCATGGTTGTTGGTGGCAGAGGAGCCAATGATCAAAGAGAGGTTGAATATAAAAGAGGAAATAATTGAAAGGACAAGGACTTAGAAGATATGGATGGGGATGAGATCAAGAGTGTAAGTGGAAGGATTTGCCTTGGCAAGGACAAAAATCACCTGTTCAGAGATTGAGCAAGTACAGAGGGGATTGGGAATGATGAAGAGGGGGATCTGAAGTGAGAAATAGAATGAGGAAGCTTGAGACAGATAACTTCAATTTTCTCAGTAAAATAGGAGGCAAGATTCTTTGTTCAGACAGAGGGGAAGAGGTAATATACATAATTTAATGAGAGAGGTTTAGAGCTATTGTGGAGGGTATTAGAGAGACAATCAAGGAAAAATTAGGGGACTACTACATAGCAGTGAGGTTTGAGATTACATAACAAAATTTTAGTGCACGTACATGGCACAGTTGCATCTTCAATGAGATGAGTAGCGAAAGCATGTGGTAGGGGTAAACCAAGGTTGAGGATTTTCATGGTAAGACTAGGACACAGGAGAAAAGGATTTAATGGTAGTTAAAAATGTGTGGTTGATTGATCAGCAATAGAGTTAAGATTGACATAACAGAGGGAATAAAGGTTATAGTGAGAACAAAGATTGGACTTGGGTGGGATAAGGGAAAGAAAGAAATTAAAGAATAGGATGTCTCTTGGAGAGAGAATTTCAGAATTCTGGATCATGGTAGTAGAAGCCTAATGGATGTTAATCAGGTAAAAGGTTTTATCTTTATGTATGATTGTGGTAGAATAAAGATATTGGTCATGGGAGCTGAGGTTAAAGAAGCTGGAAGCCAAGGTATTCAAGGAGTCATCAATGAGTATATCCAATTCCTCAAGTTTTGAGAGCAGAGTTTGGGGTAGATCCAGCACTGAACTCCTTGAGAAAGGGAGAAGACTTTAAGAAGGATTTGGATTGGACAATAGTGATAGGGTAGAAGAAACTACCAAGGAGGAGAGGCTGCTAAGTGATTATGGCTAAGGAATAGTCTAGATGGGAGAGTGAAGAGTAAGGAATTTCTTCCTCCTCCTCCTGGAATACTTCTTGCATGTCTTCTGGAGAGAGACAGGTTTCCATTAGTGCAAAAAGAAAAGGCGTAAAAAAAAAAAGAATCAGGAGAAAAGGAGAGTTTGTCAACAAGAGAGTCCCAGAGGGTACAACATTCCATCTATATAAAATGTTTCAGATCTTCATTATCACTTCAGTTAATTACTCTTAAAAGTCCTTGTATTAAGTAAAAAGACTTCTGAGAGGGGCAAAGAAGTTTTTGTTGGTACTTTATCCACCTCAGAAGCTAAACTTCAAGGCCAAGTCTCTCCAACCAGAGACCCAAGGAAAACTGATTTTCCTTTGTATGAGAGATATATCAAGGAGGTATTTAATTCACTTGGGAATTTCTGAGTTGTGGGAGAGAGAATGTTCAGGAATGTGGACTGTTCTGATATTCCTGTAGCTTACCTCTTTTCCAATAATAGGTCATGACTTCTTACCAAGAATCTCCATTCTTGCTGACTGCACACTGTAGAATCTACGCCGTATCTTTGTGTGCAGCAATTATGTGCTAATGGGGCACTTGATATAGATATAGAGGGCACAAAAATGCAACGCGTTGAGACCTAGGTTGGTTACCTGAATGCTACAATGAGACACTTGAATATGAACCCCAAACTGTTTCAGAGGAAATGGATGCAGAACCTTTGTTTTCTCCTGTGTATTGAAATCATGCACCATAAAGTCCAGCTTCTCATTTCCTCTATGTCATATCAGACTAGCCAGAATGGTATACCACCCCGTGAAAGCTGGAATGACGATCAATTAAACTGGCACTAACTGATCTGAGGTTGATTGATTGCTCAGTCACCCAGCGACAGTGACACAAGAATTTCAGAAGATATCCTTCCCTTCTACTCTTCTTTCTTTGATCAACAAATAAAGGTTGCAGACAACCATCTGATGATGCCAAGATATATTATTTTTCCTGAAATTCCAGATACTACAAAAATCCTTAGGGGTCTCTCTTATCACTTTGTAAATATTTGGGATGGTGACAATGGAGGGAATTTTCATTTGGAAGCCTAGGTGGTAAAGGCCCCAGTGAGGTTATGACCATGGTCTAGGTACATACCCGAACAATGTATTGGTAGATCAAAACCAGGCTGACAAACATACTTATATTGGCCAACATGGAGAAGATGGACAAAATTCTGAGGTTACGGACAAATACCAGCAGCACTATGAATGGCAGGAAGCAGAGCATGTAAAGTCGTGAGTCAATGGAAGACGTCAAGGTCACAGTCTCATTGGTATAGCAGTTGGTAGTAGTTGTATTGGCTGCTTCTATCACCTGAGAAGAGGAATAAGAGGTTATATATCTCTCTGAAAGAATCAAAAAAATTTGACCAGGTCAAAAATAGTCAAAATTCTTTCTAGGCTCTCCATTATCAACAGGACAAAGTCTAAACTCCTCAGCCTGGCATTTAAGGTCTTCCATTATTTGGCTCTGACCTACCCTTCCAGATTTGCTCCAGTCAAGCTAGTATATCCACTATTCTCCAATAGTGATTCATGCTTTCCCACCTCTGTATTCTCATTGCTCTGAATTCTTGCTACCTCAGATACCTTACCTACCCTTTGGAGTCCCTTCCTATCTCAATACAAGCTGTTCATTATTCAAAGTCTAGCTCAGGGGTGGGGAATTTCAGTTTTGGGATTCAGTCAAAGGGCTGCACTTGAGAATATAGAGGGTCACATGTAGTCTTGAGGCCACAGGTTCCCAACCCCTGGTCTAGCTCAAATCCCATCTACTGACCTAGGAAGACTTCTCTAAGACTTCTAATACATAGAGTTCTTCTGAATTTCCTTACTATCTGTCCTATTCATTGGGCAATTAATTATATATCACCTTGTGGCAACTTACAATACTCTGAACTGTTTCTGAATTTTTACATTAATATGAACTCAGTTGTAAACTCTTTCAAGTCAGGAATTGTGCATTATATTTCTTAGTATTGCCCACAGCTGTTAGGGAAAGGCTGAGTAAGGAGTAGATGCTTAACATACTAAGGAGAAATAGATGCAGAACATCCTGACATGTATTCTGTGTAAGGCACTATGCTAGAGATGCCAAGGCAAAAATCAAACAGTCTCTGCTCTCAAGAAGTTTACTGCACAGAAATCATACTCTGCTCAATTGATATTCTCAATAAATTTGTTTGGGTTTAGTGACAGGAGCTCTGGATTTGAAGTCAAAGGACCTAGATTTTAAGTCTACCTCTCCTAGCACAGTAGCAGTGGCTTTGAAATCATAAGGCCTGAGTTTAAATATCGTTTCTGACTCTTATTACCTGTATGACCTGGGGCAAGTTATTACCTCTCTGGACTTCAGTTTCCCTGTCCACAAAATGTGATCATAGAGCTAGAGTTGGAAGGGATCTTAGAGTTCATCTTGCTCAGCCTCTCACTTTTACAGTTGAGGAACTGTGGTCCATCAAAGTTAAGGTCAAAGTCCATCTAATGACTTGCTGAAGGTCAGTGCCAGAAGAGATTTGTACCCAGGCTCTTTAATTCCAATGTGAGTGACATCCATCGTACTATACGTTTTCTCTTAAATCTATAGACCAAGTCATTGCTAAGGTTCTTTTTAGTTCTTAATTCTATGATTTATCAAAAAGAAATTGTCAAAGAATCAATACATCTTAGTTACTTTTTATGTGTCTACTTATTCATAGGATTACAGGGTTGAAGAAATGAATGGAAACTTAGAGATCATCTAGCCCAAACCTGTCCTTCTGCAGATAAGAACCTGACTTCTAGAAAAGGTAAATGATTCATCCAAGGAAATGCAGGTGTTTCTGCAAACCAAGAGCTTGATTTGAGATTCCAACATCACCATCATCACATGACTATGGTCTTGCTGGTTAGTAAGCCTCTATCATCTGTGATCCACAAGTAGCAGATGTGTAAGAGGGGTGGGGAAAATCACAATTATTTTGCAACATTTTGATGGATCAACAATATAGAAATCTCTCAGCTATACGGTGGCCTAATATTAGAAAGTCTCCAATCTCTATGTGAAGACATAGTAGGGCAGATGATCTCATCCATTGTTGTAACTACTAATTACTGGCCTTGGATAAGGGACTCTATGGTTTTCTCTAAGAGGACTTCTTTTACAGTTGTAAAAATATTTAGTCTCTTCACCCTCATCTCCTATCCTTGAACAAAGTTTTCTTTTTCTGATAATCCTGCCATTTGCATTCCAAATACTTCCCCTTTCTTCCATCACAGATCCCCCTATTTCTCTACCCTATGCTCTCCTGTGAAATGTTTTACATTTCTATCTCAAGTAGCCACAGAATGCTGATTGGTTGTGTATACTAAAAGGACCTGAAAGGTTAATAGAAACCAGATCAGTGTCCTAGGAATCTGAATTTGTTGTCAGCTAGAGCAGATTTCTTAGCATGCTAACAAATCTCTTTTTTTTCAGTTTGGCCTCTTATTTTTGACCCACAGTCATCCAACCCCAACTGATGCATATGCCTGTCCTAAAAGGTCAAGAGAAGTCCTCAAAATTGGCAAAAATGTTGAGTTTCTAGCCTCTTTGGGTGGCTATGATATAAAAAAGAATACTTACATATGTTGTTAAAAGACCTAGGGCTAAGCTTCACCTTCTACCACTTAGTAATACCACTCAGAGGCACTCAGTTTCCTCATTTAAGAAACAGGAATACTATTATTTGTATCACTTCACAGGTTAGTTGTTAATGTTAGTGCAATAATGAACATAAAGTGCTTTATTAACAAAAAAGTTACATAAAATGTGAGCTGTTATTGCTATTAAATAACAGTAAAACAGTTTTGTCTTACTACTACCATAGCAATGACTAATGCAATTTTTAAGTTATATAAAATCCTAGAAAATCAGAACTATTCACTCTAAATTCAAGGTCTTCTGAAATTGCATCCTAATTTGTGTTCATTTAGATAATATGCCAAAGACTGCAGTGAATGTCTGCCCAAGGCCTGAAAGCTATGGGTCTCCCATTCCTGGCTTAGACCTCTCATGATTCATTCATTCCAACTAAAACTCTAGGCCTCCTCCAGTCTAGTTTTAGTTATGACATAGTGCCATATACCAAGATTAGACACAAGTGCTTTGGGTAGATGTCTGCCTCAGAGGTCTTTCATTTTCATCTGAACCTAAGCAACTCTGTTTCATAAAAACAAGAGAAAGAAAAATCCTACCTGTTTTAAATTATCAGCCAGAAAAACAAAATACACACAGCAGAATCCCAACTGAGTGAGAATCAGGAAAAAATCTATGAGATGCCTAGGAAGAAGACAGAAAAATACAGCTGCTTTAAAAGCCGTCGTTTACATTTAGGTTTTCTTATAGAAATTTTATCCCCAAGTCCCACACTAGAACCCCCACCACTCCAACCCCCATGATGAGATAATGTAATATTAACCTTCTTCAAGTATCATTAATAATGAAAAAGTTTCAACATGAAAAGACCTGCCAAAAGTGCATTTTTAAGAAAGTTGAGACCTGATACATTCCTTATAATCAGGTGGCACTTCTTGTACCTGCCCCTCCCTCAACAAATGATCAGCAAGGGCAGTGTTATTATGTTCAGTGTGTTGTCTGTCAGGAAACAGTGTGATATGTGATCAAAGGCAGCATTGAGACAAAGCTTCCAGGAATAAGGAAGAAACATTCCTCTGTACTCTGCCCTTATCAGGCTACATATAGACTACTGCATTCAGTTCTGGGCACCAGAGTACAATATAGACCAAAATTTTTTAACTTGGGTTCTATAAATTTTTTGAAAAATAATTTTGATAATTTAACTGGTTTCCTTTTTTAGCCTATATATTTTCCTTTATGCACTTAAAAATATTGTCTTGAGAAGGGGTCCATGGACTTCATCAGACCGCCAAAGGGGTCCAGGAAGAACCCCCAGTCTACACTTTCAGTTCCCTGGGGATGAGGGAGAAAGATGACTGATATTTTCTTTCTATTACAATGAATATGGTCTGTAAAGATACTTATATGTTATCTCAGTCTTCACAACAACCCTGTAAAATAAGTGTTGTTATTATTCCTATTTGACACATACAAAAAACTAAGAGTAGCAAGGGTTAAATGACTTGCCCATACTAGCAAGCATCTGAGGCAGAATTCAAACTCAGGGCTTTTGGATTGCAAGTGTAGTGCTCAATCCATTATGCCACCTCCCTGTGTACACATTCAAATATAGCATAGTATATAGAAGGTGACTTGCATTTATTAAATTTGAATGGAGATTGATAAAGACACTTGGCTCTATAAAATGTTCTTTTAGGGAGGATATCAGTAAGCTGGGGAAGGAAATGGCAAACACTCCAGTATCTTTGCCAAGAAAACCCTAAATGGGATCACAAAGAGTCAGACATCAAACAGTTGAGCAAATTGGTAAGCTGGAAAACATGAGGTAGTAGACAACCAAGATGATCAAGAGCCTTGGGATCTTGCTATGGGAAGACTGAAGGGGCTGGGTGCTTAGCCTTCCAGAGAGAAGACATAGGGGAAAAGATGCTCCCTGCCCTTAAGTCTTTGAAGGGATGTCATGTGAGATGAATTAGACTTATATTCTTTGGCCCCAAAGGGCAATACTGGGTGTAATCACAGGAAATTTCAGAGGGATAAATGTTGGTATGATGTAAAGAACAAGTTTCTTGATAATTAGATTGATCCAAAAAGAAACAGGTTGCCTAGGGAGGTACAGTCGCACTGCAAATGTCTCTCTAAAAAGTTTTTTTCCAAGCTCCCATGATGCCCTGTTTGAGTAGGTATCCAAAAAGCAAAAGGTCAATAGTTATTTCCATGGAGCTGAAAGTCTTTAAAGGGCAGCCAGGTGGCACAGTGAGTAGAGCGCTGGACCTGGATTCAGAAAGACCCAAATTCAGTTCTGATCTCAGACAGTGACTAGCTATGTGACCCTAGACAAGCCACTAAAAAAAATGCTATTTGTCTCAGTTTCCCTATCTGTAAAATGAAGATAATATAGCTCCTACTTCCCAGAGTTGTGAAGATTAAATGAGATAGTAATTATAAGTGTTTAGCATGGTGCCTGGCACATACTAAACTTCATATAAATGCTAGCTTTTATTATTAATTATTATAGGGCAGAGACTGGGCAAATTTAGTTTCCTAGGAACCATATGCAATTGACGGAAAATTTTTTTCATAAATCTAACCTTAAGTGCCCACTGTTTATAAAATCCAAAGGTAGATGTCAAGAATGATATACAGTTTGAAGACATGATCCCTGCTCTCAGGGAGCTTACAATCTAGGAGCCAGAAAACTCCTGTACAATTCTTTTGTTTACCACTGTTTTCTCCCATTAGGTCAAGATGCTTTGCAAAGAGCTCAATGAAACCTAGGGTATTTTATTCCCTTTCAGGAAAGGGGACTGTGCCTGCTGTTACCTTCCCCACACTGCATGATTCTGGAGCCAAGAGCTGGGGCTGGTCTTTAGCCCATACATCACTGCATCTCCATAGTCTACAAAGGGCTTCTGTACCCTGAGGGGAAAGGATAGTACAAAACATTAGTTGTCAGCTAACGTGTCTGTGGCACAATAAAGTTTGTAAAGTCCTTGCCTCATAACAAGCCTGAAAGTAGATAGTGGAAGTACAATTGGCCCCATTTTACAGATTATCCCTGAGCCTCAGTTTCTTGAAGTGACCTAGTGTGGAATCTTAGAGCTAAAACCATAATAGTCAAAATGTTACCCTCCAATAGTCACACCCCTATGATGTGACTATTATTGAATCAGGAGGGGTTTGGAATATTATATGACCATGTTAGATAGGCAGGTAGCTAGGTGGCACAGTGGATAGAGAACCAGGTCTGGAGTCAGGAAGATCTGAGTTCAAATCTGGTCTCAGACACATTAACTGTGTGACTTGGGGCAAGTCACTTAACCCTGTTTGCCTCAGTTTCCTCATCTTGTAAAATGAACTGAAGAAAGAAATGGCAAACCACTCCATTATCTTTGCCAAGAAAACTTCAAATGGGGTCACAAATAGTTGAAAGTGACTAAAATGACGGAACAACAAAAATATATGAATGTAACTGTTATGTGAATTAGAGGGTTTGAAAAAAAAAGAAAAATCTATAAGCTATAATATCATCAATTACATAACATAGACCTAAATACAGAACCTTTCATTCAAGAACAGGGAGAAGTAAATCTATCTTACCTGTGACACAAGTGGTGAGCACACCTCACCAGGATGCCCATACAGTGTACTGCCACGATGCCCATAATCAACAAACTAAGAGGACCGAGCTTTAGACAAAGTTTGTTGTGGGAGAGGGAGAGAAAAGGAGACGTAGTTATTAAAACCATAAGAGGCAGGGACAGCTGAACAAAGACAACATTGTTACAGTTTATCCTTAGGAAACTACCATCTGAGTGATTCAATGAAGGGAGAAATGGCGAGATTGAAGAGGAAATTGCATGAAATGAATACTGGTATGAATTCTAGTAAGTTCCAAAGTCTCCTCAAGAAAAACCCCAGTAATATGTTTATAACTTATCAGTGGTGTAGTAAAGACAGACGTAAGCTGGAAGAGACCCAGATTTTAGTTCAAATCCTTCTAACTCACTGTGTGATCTTTCCTTCTCCTGGCCTTAACTCCATCTGGTTAAAAAAAAATGGTGGAGGGGAGGAGGAAGTCTAGATAATCATGATATCTCAGGGTTTTTTCAGTCTTTACAATCTACGATTCTAAGTCTATCACTTCAGAATATAACTTCAGGGACCAGCCAAATATACTCTGTGATTTTTTTAAAAACTTAGTTTAATGCAGATTTAGTGTTCTATTTACCTTCCATGGCACTTTTAGTATCCAGAAGGGTCTTACCTTTTGGAACTTCAGTTAAAGAATAAGTTTTCCCATTTCATTAACATAAATGAATGAATGAATAAACAAACAAATGAAAGTGACACCACCCCTAAGAACTCTTTCCTGGAGCATGGGGTATTCCTCCCTCTCATAGCACAGATGTCTCTTACCAAGAGCCCTGCGTTCTTCACAGCCAGGGGCAGTCCCAGGAGACCTGTGCCAATATTCCCTTTCAACAGGTGAATCAAAGTTTGGAACACTCTGCAGAGAAGTAGACAAGGGAGGGTTAGTGTGGAGGAAAGGGTGCCCCATGCTCAGTTCCCTGGCTATCGTTCCAGCACTCAGTTTGACAAAACAACAAAACTGGTTTAGGCGGTACCTACTGGCACAATCTGTGAACTCCATTGTCCTCTCCTGTAATATCTGGAATTAATGCCAATTACTATGATGACTATAGAGCTCTGTCCTCGCAACTCGAGCACAGGGAGCCAAAGCCCAGTGGAAGGAATGTCCTATTGCATTCCAATTTACAATTCACAGGGAGACGCCTTGAAGAGGGAGAGTCACTCAGAATAAAGGGCTTGGGGGGGCGGGGTATCACCTAACCATGGAATTGATCTCAGGTGAATATCCTAGCAAATCAATTCCCTATGAGGTTGAAGAATGTACCTGAGTGACTGCAGGTCTGACTGTTAGACCTGCTGTGTTGAGTGAAGGCAAAACAAGCATAGGGAAATAGAACATAGACCTACTCACTCCTAGGACTGTAGGTATTTTAGAAGAACAAGACATCTTTTCCTGCCCATTCTGCACCTATAAGCAAATTAATCTTTCTAATGTAAAACCTATCTTAGTCTCTTGCTCAAACTTTTCAATGGTATAGTGTTGCTTAAGGATAAAGTTCAAATTCCTTAGTCTGAAATTCTAGGTCCCTGACATATGGTACCATGTGACCTCTTCATCTTTTGTAGCATACTACACACACATATGTACACTTACACCTCTAATATCCTCCAAGCTCCAGCTAGATTAAAGAACTCAATTTCCTCCAGATGCATCTTGTGCTTTGTCATCTCTGTTCCCAGAGTTCTTCATCTCTGGAATGACCTCCCTATCTTATTTCCCTGTCTATCAAGGTCCAATTCAAAAGCTGTCTGGTCTATGAAGCCTTCTCTGAATATCCTTCCCTCTCCATTGGAGTGCAACTAGAATTGATTTCTCCCTTCTGTGAGACCTTATAGTACTTAGATGCATGACAGAAGCAGAACATGTTTTATTCTGCTTCATAATTGTGTTTGTGTGTGTGCGTGTGTGTGTGCATGTGTGATCTCACCTGGTGTAAGCTCCTTGAGGAAAAAGACTGTATAAATAAATTAGCACATGCTGGATGTATGGAAGGGTGAAAAAGAGAATGAGAATAACAAACGATGTTTGCTACTGGTTCTGCCACTTAACTGGGTGGGTACTTACCTAAATCACTTCATTTTTATGGGCCTTAGTTTCCTCCTATGGAAAGAGGAAGATACTATTTGTATCTCTTACTTCACAGGGTTGTTATGAGCCTCTTTTTACAAACCTTAAAAACACTATCCACTATTATAAATAATAAAAAAAAAAACCTCTAATAGTCTTGAAAGGTTTGTGGAAAAAAGCAACATTATCTTTAGAATGTGGGAGATACAGGGTTACTGAGGCAAGAGAGATGCAGAGCCCCAGAATCCTAGGATTGGCAGAGATTGTAGGAGGTCATGCAATACATTTCCAGTTTCTGAGAACAAGGGCCCTAACAGTCAGCGTACAGAAATGACCCCCTCTGGGGAAGGAAGCAGAAGGGCTTGGCATTTGTAAAAAATCAGGAAAAGGGTCTAGAGCTTCCGTTCTCAAGTCAGTCCAAACAGAGTGGGGGATTGAGAAATAACTCAACCACTGCTTTTGGCCTTAAGGCTTCCCACAGTTTTTCACAGACAGATGGTGAAAAATCAAGACCCAACCTCCTGCCCAAGAGGGACCCTACTGCTTTTGAGTGGAAAGAGATTCTTGTTGAACTTCACTCCAACTCAGGTGTACTAGGTTGGTCACACCAACAGGAACCCTGAGAACATACTGTAGGACAAGAGAACTCAACTGACTCTTAGAACAAGGAATATTGGAGCTGAAAGGGACCTTAAAGGTCATCTGGTCCAATCACTTCATTTTACAGATGAGAAAACTGAGGGTCAGAAGTTTAAATGAAATATCTATGGTCAACCATGTAGTAAGCGTTTGAATTTTGATCCTCTGACTTGCAATTCAGTGTTCTTTCTTCTATGAACTATTATGCTGTCCTCCAAAGGCCCAGAGAGAGGAAGTGATTTGTTTACTGGAGTTTTGTTCCTTGAGTGCACACATATATGTGGTGAGGGGACAGCTAAGTGGTGCAGTAGATGCAGTACCAATGCAGGGGTCGGGAGGACCTGAGTTCAAATCTCACCTCAGACACTTGACACTCACTAGCTGTGTGACCTTGAGCAAGTCACTTAACCCCAAATGCCTCATACTGGATCATCCATCAGTCATCCTGATGAATATCTGGTCACTGGATTCAGATGACTATGGAGGAGAAGTGAGGCTGGTGACCTGCACAGCCCTCCCTCACTCAAAACAAAGTCAAGTGCAAGTCACGTCGTAATTTCTCTGATGGCATGGTCTTCTTCGGCAACGAAGGATGAACATACACATTTGTGGTGAGGAAGAAGGTGGAAGATTGGTAGTGCTCCTGGAAAACTGAAAACCCATAATAGGTGCCAAGGACAAATTGAGCCTGAAACAAAATTTCAACAAGTGTACCCTTATTCTTTGTTAGCTGAAAAATATACAGCATGTTCCTCCTCCTTTGCCTCCATCCACTTGGGCAGAGTTAAACTGAAGTGGGCTTCAGTTCGTATGTAAAAATATTTCTGAAGACATGGTAGAGAGCTCTGATCATGGGCTAAGAAAACATTTGTTTTGTCAGTGTAGTGGTTCCTTTATCCTAGTAACCCAGACCCTCTCTTTATACATCTAAATCCTCTAGTGACTGAGGAGCAATTATTCAGCTTGTTCAATGTTAAGGAGAGCAGTGAACAAAGATCACAACCAAACAGATGTCCCCATTTTATTTCCACAGGCAGAAATCTCACCCATATTGCCCCTGCATCACCAAATGCTAGACAGGTTTCTTTTGCAACTAAGAAAGGGTAAATGGTTCACTTTTGAAATGTTTACTTAAGAGCCTGGGAGCTCCAAATGAGCTAATATGTTTCTCTCGGGAATACTTAATCTTAAACACTTATTCTGCCCCTCTCCAGCAACAATTAGAAAAAACCCTAGACTAGCAATCAGGAAACCTAGGGTCTAACCTTGGATGGATCCCTCACTTCCTGAGTGATCTCAGTAAATCTCTTTCCCCTCTCTGTTAAATGAAAAGATGGTCTCAACTAAATGATCACAGTGGTTCATTCCAGTGCTACCAATCTATGAGTCAAGGTCACCCCTGTTTACTGCACACTAGCAGCCAAGCATCAGTTTACACTACCTGGGAAACACTTCTCTGGGACCAGGAGCTAAATTAGATCTCAAGTCAGGGCTTGGGGAACATATACTATGTCCTTGAATTTGCCACAGCCCCGGGGGCTTTCCTTGCTAGTTACCAGCATATGCAGATGTTGAAGAAACAAACTTCATCTTTTGGGCATCACTTCAAACAGACTAGATGCAAAGAGAATCTCTTACAGAGAAAGGCAAAAAATAAAAATGGTCCCTGTTGGCAAGGAACTCACAGTCTAATCAGAGAAAGACAACATGTAAAGAATTACAAACAAGACAGATGCAGCATGAATTGGAGATACTCTCACAGAAGAGGCAATAGGGTGAAGGAGGTATGAGAAAGTCTTCTTGCAGAACAGGGAACTATAAGACTTGAAGAAAGTCAGGAAAGTGATGCATTTTATTTTATGCATTCAAAAACATTATTCTGAGAAAGGGTCTATATACTTCCTCAGGATGCCAAAGGGGTCTATAGCACAAAAAAAGGTTAAGGACCCCTGGCCTAAATACTTTTTTAAGGCAGCCTGGATTTCTGTTCTGCACTCAGAACCTTATAGGGACAGCACAGTCAGATAGAACTAAGTCTACAAAGCAGACCAGATTCTGAGTGGCAAGATCTTAGTTTTACAACTAACTTAATCTTCCCAAACCTCAATTTCTCCATTTATCAGATGGGGAGAATGAGGTACACCTTTCAACGCTACCTGCAAAGAATCAAAGGACAACCCAAAGAGTATTGCAAATAGAAGATGGAACAGTAACCAGGTCAAAAATGAGAAAGACAGAACAAGTCACTCACGTTATCCCCTTGACCTTCTGGTAAGAGCTTGGGTCAGAGCCACTGCTCCCACCCTCAGGGGCGCTCCCCTCCCCTGAGCTGTGGTTGTTACATTCTTTTTTCTGCAGTTTCCAGGTGTTGTCTGGTGAGTTGACTGGATTAGAATTGAAGGTCACAGTAGGGTTGGTCTTGAGCTCCAGATTACAAATGGGATCTTTATTTGGAGTAGCCATGGCTGCAGACTCCAAAAGCAGTTCTAAAGTATTGATAAAGTATAAGAAAGTTGCCTGGTATGGAGGCAAACAAGTGCTTAGTGCAGATGGACAACCACAGCTCAACTGACAGTGCCTTCCCAGGCTGTCTTCAGGAGTTTAAATAAGGCCCCGCCCAACTCTTCTGGGTTAACACCTACTCTCCTTCTCAGGAGGGACCCAATGGAAGTGCCTTTTGATTTCAGACTCTCCCAGGGCCCAGAAGTCCCTAATCTAAACTAGACTAAAGTTCCTCTGTCTCCATGTCCAATTTCTCTACCCTTCATCCACATCCCATAGTGATTTTGGGGGAGGCCAAACCTAGAGTTTGCTTCTCCTGAAACAATCAATAGGTATTTATTGACTACCTACTATGTGCTATGCACTGCTCTAGGGGATAGAGATATAAATAGAGCAACATGTATGTATACAGACATATACAAAATGGATATAAAGTAATTGGGAGAGGCAGATCTCAGACATTAACTATGTGACCCTGGGTCAGTCACTTAACCCTGTTTGCCTTGGTTTCCTCATCTGTTAAACGAGTTGGAGAAGGAATAGGTACTTCAGTACCTTTGACAAGAAAATCCCAAATGGGGTCACGAAGAGTCAGAAATGACTGAAAAATGACTGAACAGTAAAAAATTGGAGGAGGCATCCCAGCAGTAAAAGGAATAGGAAAGATTTCATGCAGAAGATTCCAAGGGTACCAAAGGGTCTTGTTCAAGAGGCCCTTCCTGACTCCCTCAGTCGTCAATCACTTTCTACCTATTCCACAAACATCTTATACTGACACATTATCTCTGAGCATGTTCCCTATCTTCCAGGAGAAGATAAGGTTCTTAAAGGCAGAAACTCCTCTTTTTTTATCTTTAGCTCCTCCTTATGAGCTTGATACTAGGTAAGTGCTTAAAAAAATGCTAATTGATTGATTAAATGGTACTCCCATGGCTTGGGTTTGAGTTCAGATTCATTAAATAATCTTTGAGGAGTTATTTTAGCTTTGTACCTATGAGACATCAGATTAGCCCATCAGACAGCAATGGGATATTAGAATTTAAAGGAGATCTTACATGGGAACAGGGAAGTGCTCCTTCACCCTCTTTCCCACTCATCTGATCCACATTATACAAGAATATCCTTCTTCCAGGTAATTCTTAGGCTAGATCCCACCCACTTCTTTCCCTAAAGTCAAAATGCCAAAAAAAATAAATCACAAAAGAGCTTTATGCCAGTGATGAGGAAGGACAGTCATTCATGTGCTGGAAAGGAATATCACATTTAGAACTAGCAGAGTCCTTCAAGATAATTTAATCCAACCCTTCCTTTTACAGATGAGGAAATAAGACCAAGAAAAATTAACTGACTTGGCTAAATTTACACAGGTAGTAAGTAGCAGATTTGGGACTGCAAGGGTTAGTATTTTGACTCCAAATTCAATGTTCTTTCTGTTCTACCATGCTTCCCCCAAACACAACAGTCAGAACTACAATGGACCAGAGAGACTGAGTCCAATAACCTCATTTTACAGATGGGGAGACTGAGACTCAGAGAGATATTGTGGTAAAGTAGAAAAGAATGTTAAATTTTAAATCAGAAGACCTGGATTCAGTTCTAGTCTCGTACTTATTTTCTTAGTTATCTTTAAGTGGACAAATCACTTAACCTCACTGGTCTTCAATCTGTAAAATGAAGGAGTTGGGGAAATAATATCTAAAGTCTTTTCTAGCTCCACAGCTTATGGTCCTATAAAGTGATATACTCAAGATCATGCAGCTCCTTATTGAAGAAAACTGGAATTAGAAGCCCAATTTTTAAATCCTGAATCCGTCTACAACAGGACCTAGGGGAGTGAGGGTAGGGGGAAGAAGACACGAGTGTCCATATTTCTCCCACCTCCAGGAAGAAGGGGTTTCTAAACAATACAGACACATAAAAAGCATTCACCGAGGTGGAGATATCGCTTGTTAGGTCTAACAAAAACCTACATGGGAGGTACAAGGACTGGTATAATCAAGCAGGTTCCCTTTAGCAAATATTTGTATGTTCTCAAGGCAGTTCAGGGGAATGGTTACTACCTGGTATCTATTCCAGTAGTGGTAAGGAAACAGGGCCAGCCTCCGAGAGGACCCTCAGAGGAAGGAGCATGAGATGGTCAGGTCAATCCTGACTGATGCTAGCTGTGCGACTTTCAGCACTCTTCTCTGAGCTCACTTTCCTCTTCTGGGAAATCGAGATAACTCTGACACTAGCTATACAGACAAGGTATGAGAAAGGTATTTCGATGCTATACAGATTGCTGCCATTACCACATTGAATTTTCATAAAGAGATGGATTTTGGTTTAATAGTGAGGAAGAAGTATGTGCAATGAAGACAGGCCCCTGGTCTAAGGAGGATAAAATTGTTTTTCCAAATACATTCCTGGATGCACCACACTCAGAAGCTTACTATCCTTTGGAAGTCATCAAGGGATTGTGTGATTTTTTTCAGTATTTTTACCAGACTGGTGAACATTTAGAACCTAACAGCACTGATCAGGAATCTTTTTTTTCCCTGGGTTTCCTGCCCTCCTGGACAAAAGCATGAGGACATTGAGGCTTCTGTTCAGGAAACTACTGGAAGAGTAAGAGCTCATCTAGCAATATAACTAGACCCACTGGACCCCCGACTTCCATGTTCATTAGGATTCCTCCCTGTCAATAACCATGTGCTCACTCCTTGATTCCTCTTTCGGCTCCACTCCAGATTCTTTGGACTTGTCCACCGTGTCTCATTCACCTGCTCACCCTGGAAGATCCTCTGCTTTGACTGGTGAATTCCTCCATGAATTTCCATGTGGAGGATGTGCCAAGGCCAGCTATGCTGACTGCACTCCTCTCCTGACTCCTGACTCCTCAGACTTCTCTCTCCATGCTCCTCCCCCATCGTTTCTTTCCCTCTCTCTCCCTTTGCTTCTTCGCAGCTGTCTTTTAAATATTGTCTTCCCTGATTAGAATATAAACTCCTTGAAGGCAGCTTTTTTTTTCCGCTCATATTTATACTCCCAGTGTCAGCACATAGTATTGAATGCTTGTGGACTTCACTCAAATTGCTCTTTTCCTCTTTTTAAACTCTTCAGAGTCCTGGGAACCCAGCTGCCTCTTACTGAAGTCTAGAATCCATCCTGGGGCCTAGCACAGAGCTTCTACTTTAATTTCCTGCACACCTTCTGTTCTGCCTCTTAGTGTCCAACTGCTTCAGGCTCTGTCAGTAGTGTCCAGCATTCCCAGGAAGCTGGAGAGTCACAGAGCCTTGGCTCTATGGCACCTGGCTCATCATTATGACTTTGAAGCTGCTTGGTCTTGCTGGATAAAACCAAAAGAACTTTCGATGACCCAACCAAGGGCCATTTCCTTTTTCTCATAGCCAGGAGTTAGGGGTTAGGGGCTGACAGCCTGCCTTGCTGCCTTGGCTGTCCACCCTTCAGGGACATCTTTCAGAATAAAGCTCCAAATGCTGCATTGTTAGGATCCACCAGAGTTTGTGTCCTGCTAGCATAGCTTTCAAAAACCCAAATCCCTATAATATTAACAGCCTTCTTTTCTATTGTACTTTAGCATTTATAAAACTGACCCTGAAAGTAAGCAATTCATTCAATTAAATCCTCAAAGGGCAAGGCCTTGCATAAAGACATTGTGAATGGTATAGTGGGCAACCGTTTGACTATTAAATCTGAAGAGTGGGGCTTGAACAGGAAGGAGCTCTTGGATGGAGGACACTCCTCTCTCTGTGACTGAGCTTATAGAGTTGGATGGAAGCCATGTTGCATCAGTAAATTACTCCTACTCACCTGAGAAAAACCACCCTCTGACACCGATGGGTATCACTGTAATGGACTGGCCCTACCATAGTGAACATTGAATTAAATATCAAGACAAGATGCCTTCCCTCTACAGTGTTCTGACAAGCAGTTATGTGGATGGGGAATGCATAGCTGTTAATGCATAGTTGCATAGCTGTTAATGCTAATAAATTCCTACTTAGATTGAAGACAAATCTACCACCCTGGACATGTTTCTTTTCGGACCCAACTCTGCCCTTTGTGGGCCCAGCTAAATAAGTCTAATCCCTTTCCCACATGAAAACCTTTCAGATATCAGAAGACATTGATCATATCTCCTCTGAATCCTTTCTTTTCATGTTAACTCTCCCCAGTGCCCTCAGCCAGACCTCCTCGTCAGCCACCTTTGCATGTGTTACAGAACATACCTGAAGTGGTGTGCTATTGTTCAGTCATGTTTGACTCTTTGTGACCCTATTTGGGATTTTCTTGGTAATGATATGGGGGTCATTTGCCATTTCCTTCTCCAATTCATTTTACAGATGAGGAAACTGAGGTAAACAGGGTTAAGTGACTTGCCCAGAGATACGCAACCAGTAAGTAAGTATCTGAGGCCAGACTTGAATTCAGGTCTTCCTGACTCCAGGCTTGGAGTTCTATCCATTGAGCCACCTAGCTGCCCCTGAGGCTGTATAGAGAGGTAGAAATAACCAAGGACTTGGAATCAGGAGAACTGGGTTCAAATATTGGAAGTAACACTTACTAGATTTGTGACCCTGAGCTGGTCTCATTATAATGAATGAACATGGAGAGAGTATGGGCTTCTGTGTACAATTGTCCACTCAGGGTAGCAACTGAATCTATCCTTAATGGTTAGGGCATTGAACTTGGAGTCAGGAAAATCTAAGTACAAATTCTGTCTCATTCATTTATTAGTTATGTGACACTGTGCAAGTCATTTAACTTATTTGTGCCTCAGTTGCCCTAAAGGTAAAATAAGAGGGTTGGCTTAAGTGGCTAGGTGCCAAAGAGGATAAAGTACTGGGCTCAGAATCAGTTCAACTCTGGCCTCAGATACTTACTACCTGCGTGACTCTGAGCAAGTCTCTTAACCCTGTTTGCCTCAACTATTCATCTGTAAAATGAGCTGGAGAAGGTAACAGCCAACCATTTCAGTATTTTTGCCAAGAAAACCCTAAATGGGGTTATGAAGAGTCAAACACAACTAAAAATGACCAAACAGCAACAACCTCTAAAGCTATGAACTTATGATACTAGTACGCTGACAGTGGGGCTGCCGGAGGGTCTGGAAGTCGAGTCAGTTCACTTACACGTGAGTTCCTTGAAAATGTGCTTTGAGGTAGAATGTCAGCACAAAAATAAAAACATGGAGATATTACATCTCTAAGTTAACTCTCCAATACTTTCCAGGCTCCAGGACAATTGGCTGAGACGATGTTTTGAACCCAAGAGACCTATAAAATGTTTCTTAATGTGATCATAGGTTAGATAACTCATAAAAATCATAGGTCTTAGAACCATAAGGGGGTGAAATAGATTTTTTTGGTTCTAAACCTACTTTCAGGAAGATAAGGTATTATTTCTATTTTGCAGATGAGGCACCTAAGACTCAGCCAAAGTACAGGAGGACACATGGCTAATAAGAGGGAAGAGAAAGGGTTGCAACCAGAATTGAGATCTCTTTACCTCCAGCGCAGATTCCAGTTACCATATACATAATGTGCTGCCACTGTCCCAAATCTTTTCCATCCACTGAGGAGGTAGAGGTAAGGTCACAGGATGAGGTGACCGAAAGTGGCAGAAGCCAAGGAGTGTCTTCCCTTCTTTGCTAATTTTTGCATTTTTCAGCTTAGTTTTGCTGCTCTCTCCCCACCCCAAACAAATGTTTCCCATAAATTGTCACACAGTCCAGCAAGCCAACCCATGCCTTGATTTCAAGTGAACAATGAACCCAGGAGTCAAAACAGCATCAGAGTATCTAGAGTCTAAATGTTACTATTTCTCTTATGGGGAATTCACAATGAGGAATGAGAACCCAGGCCTCACATGGTTCCCCTGGGATGGGAGGTAGTAGCTACTGGTTTTGAATATCTGATATTTACTAATCATTCAACTTCCTCTTTGGAACTTCAGTTTCTCCATCACTTTCTCTATTGGGACCTCAGTTTCTTCATCCGTAAAATGATGGGGTTGAACAAAATGGCCTTGTAGATCCCTTCTAACACTAACACTATAGGAATTTTCACTTCCCAATGTTCCTATTAGTTTTAAGAGGAAAAGGTCAATTAGGGTTGCCTGATCAGTGTGATGAGGTTATGGAGGTGAGCACCTGGTGTGGGATTCTGATTGCATCTCCCTTTAAAGGGAGTAGGCATATACACTAATATTTGGCTGAGAAGACTAAGGACATATCCTGATCCTGAGTACTTCCCTACTCATTCATATCTCTCTAAGGATGAGTGATTAAGTCTCAGCATCTGGCAAACAATTGTGGATAAAGTTTCCTCTATTCAATTCAACAATTTTGGATAAAGTTCCTTTTTTAGGCCCCTTTGAACTGGGTCTAAAAAGGGGAGAAAGCACATCTGCCCAGCCAGTTGGAGAGATCCTGAGATATCAGACAATGGAGACCAAACACCAGACATCAGTCATTGGGAGGCTGAAGTCTGGTCATCAACACAGACCTCTAGGATCAACCTACATGACACCTACTACACACATACACCTAAGAATTCAGTTCCAAAACCCACTTAGCAGCATTCATTTCATGGATTTCATTTCTAAGATCCTAAATTTCTTCATCTGTAAAATGAGGGAATCAGTCTAGGTTATCCCTAAAGTCCCTTTCAGTTCTCAGTTCTATAATCCAGACTCTGTGATGCTAAAGTCAATTATAGGCAGAATGGTATAGTGAAAAAAGCACGAAATTTGAACCCTTAGGCCAGGGTTGGGGACCTCCCTACCCTCAGGCCTAGCACATGCAGGTTCCCTAACCCTGCCTTAAGCTTGCTCTCTCTCTCTCTCTCTCTCTCTCTCTCTCTCTCTCTCTCTCTCTCTCTCTCTCTCTCTCTCCCCACATATATATATATATAGATATATAGATATATCTATATATCTATATATATACACGTATGTATGTACGACCTTGAAAGCAAGTCATTTAAATTCTCTGGCCATAAGTGTCCTTATTTTTAAAATGAGACAATTAAGACCTGCCCTCCCTACTTTATAAGGTAAAGAAATATAATATTATAGAATCTTAGAATTGGTTTAATTCTTTTACCCTGACAGATGGGCATCTAGCTTTCACTTGATGGTATTTTAAGCACATTTTCAGATGACACAAAGCCATGAGGAATAGCTAATTAATTGTATGAGAAAATCAGGGTCCCAAACGTTATCAGTTTAGAATGAGGGTTCTTAACCTTTTTGTATCTCTCGGGCCCCTCTGGCAATATCGAGGTGTCTAAGAACCTCCTCCCAGAATAATGTTGTTAAATGCAATAAATAAAATGCATAGGATTACAAAAGAAACCAATTTAATCACAACAGTCATCACAGTTTTTTTAAATTCACAGACTCCAGGTTAAGAACCCATGAGTCCTAGAATAATTGGCTAAATCTACTTAAATGAAGTTTAATAAATATAAATTCTTACACTTAGATTTTAAAACTTAGTTCTACAAATTCAGGATGAGAGAGAACTGGTTTGACAAAAAATCATGAGAAAAAGACCGGAGTTGTTTTTTTTAAAGCAGCTACAAGGTCAATATTAGTCAGCAGTGTGTTAAGACTACCAAAAGCCACCATGGTCAGTGTACTTCATCCGAGTAAGAACTCATCTGGAATACTTAGTGTTCAGTTCTAGGCACAGTATTGATAAACGACACTTAAGGGTGTTTGGAGGAAGACAGGACATATAGAAATCATATCAAAAACCTCAGAGATTGTTGAAAAGACTAAGGACATCTCCTGATCCTAGATACTTGTCCATTCATTCACATTTCATTGAGGATAAATAATATGGATGATGGCATATTTACTGTCCTTAAATATCTAAGAAGTTATCATCTAGAACCCTATCTGGCTCTAAAGGGAAAAAAATAGATATGCTATTGTGCTATAAGAAATGATGAGCAGGATGCTTTCAGAAAAACCTGGGAAGACTTACATGAACAGATGCAAAGTGAAGTGAACAGAACTAGGAGAACACTGTACACGGGAACAACAATATTGTATAATGATCAACTGTGAATGACTTTGCTCTTCTTAGCAATATAACGATCCAAGACAACTCCATAGGACTCATGATGAAAAATGCTATCCACCTCCAGAGAAAGAACTTGCAAAGTCTGAATGGAGATTGAAGCATACTTTTTAAAACTTTTTTCATTTTTGTTATTTTTCTTTTTTTGATCTGGGTTTCCTTTCACAACATGACTAACATGGAAATACATTTTGTATGACTACACAAGTATAACATATCAAATTGCTTCTCAGGGAGAGGGGAGAGAGAGAATTTGGTACTCAAAACTAAAAACAAACGTTTAAAAAATTTTTACATATAATTAGAAAAAATACAATATATTTTCAAAAATAAAGGGAAAAATAGAACAAATGTGTAGAATTTAGAGGAAAAACAGACTATGTAAAGACAAGATTTTTCATAATTAGAAATGTTGGGAAATTAAATGGGCTTCCTTTTGAGGCAGTGAATTTCCTCTAAGTGAAAGCATAGAGGCACAAGTTAGATGACCACTTATTAGGAATATTGTACAATGAGAACTCCTACGTAGGATGAAAGGTTGGACTAATTGACCCCTAAGATTCTATAATTTTAGGGCAGGTATTACTATAGCCATTGTACAGATGCAGAAACTACTTCAAAAAGTTAAGTGATTTGTTTAGGGTCATACAGCCAGAAGAACTCAGACTGGTCTTCTTCCTAGTCAATCCAGTGCTCATTTCAATGCCCTCAGCTAGCACAGGACCAGCTCCTTCCCACCTTCACCTGGGGCCAATCCTAGCTAATAAATTCTCTGAAGTGGAGAAACAGGTTTACTAAATTAATATATCTCCCCCATAGTAACAGGAAATATTTTCAACTCACCTATTATTCTCCTGGCCTCCCTTATCCTCAGCCCTTAATTGAAGATGAAGTTGTTTGTCCAAATCTATGTTGAAAGCATGGATTACTTAAGACTTTCCTCCTCTTCCCCCACCCCCTATCCTCATATTTACCTCATCACCAAATTTATTCTGACACAAAGTGTAATTGCAGTCATATAGAGTCTTACAAAGCATTAGCTGAAAGGAAAATTTAATAGGGGAATTCTCATTCCAAAAAGGAATAGAATTTTGTTTTCTTGAAAATCAGCCACTTCTAATGTTCTCATTAAGTTTTAGGCAGAGAATGAAAATGTAATGTTTAAAAAAAAAACACCTTTGAAAACTACATAAATACTGCACTTAAGCACTTAATTCAAAGTGCTAAATTATCATTAGGAAAATGACAAGGTCATATTCCTGTTATGGATTTTCATTGCCAACTGGCGAACTCATTCATTCATTCATTCATTCATTCATTCATTCATTCATTCAACTGCTGAGCAGCAGAGAGGACTGTAAGACATAGTATGTGCCATCAAGAAGTTTACTGTCTAGTAGAGGAGATATGATTATACATAAATGCAACACATAATATAATATAAGGGCTGAAGAGACTGGATTGTGAGTTCTTTGAGGGCAAGGACTGTCTTTGCCTCTTTTTATATCCCCATAGCTTAGCAGAGTATCTGGCACATATTGTTGTTGTTGAGTTGTTTCAGTTGTGTCTGACTCTCCATGACCCCATTTGGGGTTTTCTTGGAAAAGATACTGAAGTGGTTTGCCATTTCCTTCTCTAGCTCATTTTATAAATGAGGAACTGAGTTGTGATTTAAGTGAAGAAGTTAAATAATTTACCCACAGTCACACAGCTAATAAGTGTCTGAGGCCAGAATTGAACTCAGGAAAATGAGTCTTCCTGGCTTCAGGTTTAGCACTCTATCCACTATGCCAGCTAGCTACTCACCAGGCACATAGCTGGGCCTTAAGAAATGTTTACTGATTACTAAGAGGAATATAAAGTACCTCAAGAACAAGTGGAGAAACCATTTCGAGTTGGAAGTATTCAGAGAGTGCAAACCACTTGTCCAAGTCTCAAAGCAAGTCAAAAAGAAAAATTGCTTGTAAAATTTGCAGATGATATGAACCTGGGAGTGATAGTTAGCATCTTGTATTATAGAGTCAGGATCGAAGAAATGGGCCAATTCTAATAAGGTGGAATTGAATAGAGATACATGTAAAGTCTTAAACTTGCATTCAAGTAAATCAAATGCACAAGTACAATGTACCTGGATAACAGTTTTTGTGAATAATATGTGGGGATTTAAATGGATTTTAAGCTTATCAGAAATCTACAGTGTGACATGACCCACTCAGACTGCATTAAGAGATGCTAAGAGGCTCTAGGAAGGGAAATAATAGTCCCATTGTCCTCTGACCTGTTCAGACCATAACTAGAATATTGTATTCAGTTCCAGGTGTTACCGACATTGGCAAATTTGAGCACATCTGGAGAAGGGCAACCACAATAGTGAAGGAACTAGAGACCGTGACGTGAAGATAAGTTGAACAAAATGGAAATGTTTAGCCTTAAAAAAGATCTAGGTGAGACATGATAGCTGTCTTCAAGAATCTGAAGGGTCATCATGTGGAAGAGGGAGAAGATCGTTGCAAAGCTGGAGAAGCTATAAATTGGTCCAATCATTTTGGGAAATAATTTGGTACCGATAGTGGAATGGAATGGACTGGGAAAGGCCTCCTGCAGAAGATAGGATTTGAACTGAGTCTTGAAGGAAATCATGGAAGACAGGAAATGAAGGAGGAGGTAGAACATTCTAGGCATGAGGAATCACCAGTGAAAATGCACGGACTCTGGGATAGAGTATTCTGTTTGAGGAACAGCCAGAAAGCTAGTGTTTCTGGGTCTTGGAGTACATGCAGGGGAATAAAATTTAAGAAGCCTAGAAAGAAAGACTAGGAAGAGGTCAGGTTGCAAAAGGCTTTAAATGCCAAACAGTATTTTAAGTTTGATCCTGGAGGTAATAGGGAGCCATTGGAGCTTACTGAATGGGATTGGGGATGGTGGTGAAAGGGTTACATGGCCAAACCTTTGCTTTAGGAAAATCATTTTGGCAGCTTAGTGGCTGATGGCTTGGAGTGGGGAGAGACTTGAGGCGAAGGGCTAATCAGAAGGTTATTGCAATAGTTCATCCCCCATGATATGATGGGTGTCTATACCAGTATGGGGACATTTACCAGATATGTTATAAACATAAAAATAAGATGTGGAGACAGATAGGATATGTGTAATGAGTGCAAGAAAAGAGTTGAGGATTATACTAATTTTGTGAGCCTAAGGACTGAGAGGGAAAATGGTAGTGCCCTCAACAGTAATAGGGAGGAGGAAGGAGAATAAGCATTTTCTGAGCACCTACTTTATGCCAGGCGTTGTACTAAGCACTTCACAAATATTATCTCATTTGATCCTCACAACAACCCTGAAAGGTGGGTGCTGTTATTATCCTCATTTTACAGCTAGTAAGTGTCTGAGAGCAAATTTGAACTCAGGCCTTCCTGACTCTAGGTTCAGTGCCCTATCTGCTATACCATAGGCTGCCTTGGCAGGAAGAAAGGAGGGTTGGAGGGGAAGAAGAATAAGTTCTGATTGGACACATTGAGTTTGAGATGCCATAAGACATGCAGGTCAAGATGTCCAAAGGGTAGTTGTTGAGCTGAGGAAAGAGGTCAGGGTTGGTTATGAAGATCTGGGAATCATCTATATAGAAATCATAATTGAGCCTATGGGGAGCTGATGAGATCTCTAAGTGACAATAACATAGAGGAAAAAGATAAGGGACTAGGTCAGACCTTGAGGAACACCTATGGTTACTGACCATGACCCAGATGAAGATCCAGCAAAAGAAACTGAGAAGAAATAGTCAGATATGTAGAAGGAGAATCAGGAGAAAACAGGGTCATGAAAACTTTAGAAAGGAGAGAGTATCAAGGAAAAGGTGATCCACAGTGTCAGAAGGGACAGAGGGGTCAAGGATGAATACTGAGAAAAGGCCATTAAACTTTTGAATTAATTGATCATTGGATACCTTAGAAAGAGAAGTTTCAGATCAATGATGAGGTGGTAATCCAGATTTCCAAGAGTTTATAATTCAATGAGAGAAACGAAGGCAACAATTGCAGATGGTTTTCTTAAGTTTAGCCAAGAAAGGAAGTAGATATATAAGTCAATAGCTATCATGAATAGTAGAATCAAGTGAAGGTTTTTTAAAGATGGGTGAGATGTGTATATTTCTAGAAAACCAAAAAGGAGCCAGCAAGTAGAGGCTGAATATTAGAAAAAAGGTGATGAGGAGAGCTAGAGGAGATAGCAAGGGATAGGATTGAGGATGCATGTAGAGGGGTTGGCCTTGGCAAGGGCTTCTTCCTCTTCATGACAGACAAGGGTAAAGAAGGACAAAATGGGGTATAGATGTATTTTTAAAAGCTTCCTTCTTAGTTTCTTTGGAAATTTTAAGAAATTTATTTCTTCAGCCTTAAACCCTTCCTAGACTTTTCCATTTAGAAGAGTAGGAAAAACAAAAGCTAAAGCCTTTGTTTGAAATAGAGTAAAAGTGATAACCAGATATAACTCAAATTTAATGGTGGAGGACTAGGGAAAACCATGTTTGTACATCTAGTGTGATTGGCACCATGCTCCACCTAAAAACTATATCTCTTCTTTTTTTTGAGAATTTTGAAATTCAATGTTCTGACTGAGCATAGGAAGCAATTCTTTTCAGTCCTTAAGGGGAGTGGTCTGGGAAGGAACTGGTGACTCTACTGGAATGTTACTGTACTTTAACATATTGTGATCTTTTCCTCATTTAAGATTACTAAAATGTTACTTAAAATTGCTTTAGGGCAGAGAGACTCATGCCAACTTGGATATATCTCTCTCCAAGCTAGAAAGGGTTGGATATAGAATGTTCAATTAAATAAAAATTGTTTCATGTAGAATTGAGCCTAATCACAGAGTACAGCATTGGTATTCATTTTTTTTTCTTAAACAGGTAGAAGATGTGCTATGAGATGAGGAGGGAAAAAGAGAGCTCCTGTTAATGGGAGATCCTGAGATGATAGCTTGGTTACAGAGAGAAAGAGACTTAAACTCAAAGTAAGGAAAAGCTTCTCAATAACTAGAGATGTCCAAAAATGGACTGGACTTCCCAGGGAGGTAGGATGCTTACTATCACTGGAGATCTCCATGCAGAGACTGGATTACCATTTTTCAAGGATGCTCTGAGAGAATTCTTGTTCAGGTACTGGGGAGACTAGATTTGCTGAGAGCTCTCCCAGTTCCAAGGTTCTATGATCTAACTCTCAGTTCCATAAGTCAGCAGTCAATTCCATATTCCTTTAAGGAGCCAACTCATTGAAGAGAAGCAGAGAGAGGAGGAGCTCAAGATTAAGGAGCTACATAGCAAAGTATCAAGAGTATGGACTCAGAATCAGGAAGACCCGAGTTCAATTCCCTTACTGGATATCTGACCCAGGGTAGGTCATTTAACCTCTTTCAACCTTGTTTTTCTCATTTGTATATTGGGGGTGAGGTTCCAGCGAAATAAATACGTAAAACCCTTTAGAAAACTTAAAGTGCCATATGAATGCTATTATTATTTAACTAATGGACTTGGTATAGTCAGGTTGGAAGATCAGACTTCTTTCACGTAGGTTTGGGCTGGAGGAAAGGGAAGTCATGAAGACACAGATCTTGGGAATTAAAGACTGTGTTCCTCATGGGCAATATCAGTATAAATCCATTCGTGGAGTGAAAGGAGAAGTGTTCAATTAGAAACAGATAAAACAGCTTCCATTTAAATTTTGCACAATACTTTACAAATATTAACTCATTCTATTCTCACAAAAACCCAGAGAGGTGCTATGTATGATTTGACAGATGAGGAAATTGAGATAGATACAGGTCAAATAACTTGGCGAAGGTCACACAACCAGCAAATATCTAATGCTACATTTGAATTCAAGTGTTCTTGACTCAAGGCCCAACACCCTATCCACTGAGCCAATAGCTGCCTCATTACATTATACACACACACACACACACACACACACACACACACACACGCACGCACACACACACACACACACACACAATGTAAGATCATTGTACAAAGGCACTGGTAGAGTTGGAGAAGAGGGGAGAAATGTTTGACTGGATCAACTCATAGAGCACTTGGTAAGTCCACAGTACAAACCCAGAGAAGCCCAGGACACTGATCAGGATGTCCTTAGTGATGGTGACATGGCCAATGCCTTCTAAGTAAATAGGGAATGATCTCCAGAAGAGGTGGGATGATCAGTGTGAGGGTTCTGCTGCTTATAGACCCCACCAGGGCTATTAGCAGGTCTACCCAAGGATCAGGATGGCCAAGACACCTGTGAAGGGAAAGACACCAGACTGGGACAGAACAGATCTCTTGGTCACACTGGTAATAATAACACAGTATTTGTCCACTTTCTAATTTAACTACTTGCTCCATATGACTGGAGTTGTCCTGTCTCTTAAAGCTTCATGACTCAACAAAAAGCCTCAAAAGGAAAAGCTATTTTAAATAAAAAGAAGAGCTATAATTCTAGTCTGCTTAAGCTATTCTAACAGAAGTTCAAATATAAGTTAGAAATAGAAATAGAACTAGGAGTGACAGCATTGTAAGGGACCCAAGTATAGTGTAGGATGCTAGAGCTGGAAAGACCTTTAGAACACACAAGGGGTAAGGGAGGGGGAAGGAAAAAAAGGGGAAAAACGAAAGTTACATGATGACTTTATAATATATTTAAAAGGAATAGCAAGTTATACACAACAGATTTGTAGTTTCATGTACAATAATTTTTTCCTGTTCTACTATATTATGTAAATGCTTGTTTTATTTCTCAAGTTCAGATAAAATAAATTTTTTTTTAAGAAAAGAAGATGTAACATTTGAGATGAAAAGAATCTTATAGGTCAACTAATCCAATCCTTTCATTTTAGAGATGTTAATAATTGAGGTAGAATGGGATAAATTATCTCACATGAAAGAGGCAGGAAAGAGATCTTACAGGGAGGCGAAGATGGGGGATGTGATGGGAGATGCTTGAACCTTACTCTCATCAGAATTAGCTCAAAGAGTGAATAACATACACACTCAGTTGGGTACAGAAATTTATCTTACCTTACAGGAAAGTAGGATGGGGAGCGGAAAAAGGAAGGGGGTGGCGGTGATAGAAAGGAGAGTGGGTTGAGGGAGGGGTAATCAGAAGCAAAACACTTGAGGAGGGACAGGGCAAAAGGAAAGAGAGAATAGAATAAATAGGGGGGAAATAGGATAAGGGAAATACAATTAGTGATCATTAATTGTGGAAAAAAACTTTGAAGCATGTTTCTCTGCTAAAGGCTTTGTTTCTCAAATATATGGAGAACTAAGTAAAATTTATAAAAATAAGAGCCATTTCCCAGTTGGTAAATGGTTAAAAGATATGAAGTCAGTTTTCAGATGAAGTAATCAAAGCTTTCTGTAGCCATATGAAAAAAATGCTCTATAACACTACTGATTGGAGAAATGCAAATTAAAACAGTTCTGAAGTACTACCTCATACTTATTAGATTGACTAACAGGACAGAAAAGGAAAATAACAATGTTGGAGGGGACAAAGGATAAATGAGACAAGTAAAATTTTTTTAAAAAAGGAAAAGGAGCTACTTGTTCAAAAATATTTATGACTGTTCTTTTCCGGTGGCAAAGAATTAGAAACTGAAGCAATCAATTATGGAATAGCTGAACAAGCTGTGGTATATGATTGTGCTGCAACACTACTGTGTTTTAGGAAATGATGGGTAGGATGCTCTCAGAAAAACCTGGAAAGACTTACTAATGCAAAATGCAATGATTAGAACCAGAAGACAATGTACACAGTAATGGAAATTTTGTAAAATGATCAACTCTGAATGATCCAAGACATCTCTGAAGGATTTAGGATGAAAAATGCTATCCATCCCCAGGAAAGAACTGATGGAATCTGAACACAGATCAAATCATACTTTTTTCCTTTCTTTTTCTCCTTGGGATTTATTTTTTATTTCTTTTTTTCTCTTATAACAATATGAAAACATGTTTTGCATGACTACACATGTATAACCTATATCAAATTGCTTGCCTTCTTAATGAGAGGGGCGTCTGGGGAGGGAGAGAATTTGGAACTCAAAATGTTAAAAACAAATGTTAAAAATTGTTTTTGCATGTAATTGGATAAAAAGAAAGTACAAAATAAATATTGTTTAAAAACTGAGGCTGGGTGATAGGAAGTGAGTTATTTGATTACTCTTTTTATAAACTGATATTAAGGGTAAGGGGTACAATGTTAAGAATATTGGTCCCAGAATCAAAAGATTTGGCTTTGGGTGCTAGCTCTGCATTATTTAGGGGTGGGACGCTGGTCAATTATTTCAATCCCCTAAACACTTCCTGTAATGCTTGTTCTTAATACTTCAAGTGGTTATTGTGAAAAAACTGAAACCTCCAGAAAAGTGAATTATTTTCCTCTGGTAAAACAGCACCATATAAAATTATCTATTGTTAGTAATGATGATTGTGAGCAAAGCTTAGCAAGTAGAGAGAGAGCTGTCCTTGAAGCTGGACTACCTGAGTTCAAGTCCCTTCCTGAGCAAATCAAACCTTTGAGTGGGGCCAGGCAACTCTCTTAGACTATTCATCACAAAGAAAGTGTTCCAGTGCATTGATTAAGAGGGTTTTCTTACCTTGAAATTTCCTATACCAGTGAAACCACGAGTCAAGTCCCCATCTCCTATCCAGCTACCATCTTATACATCAAAAATCTGGACATAGTCTCCACTTTTTAGATGCATTTGGTTGATTGTTTCTCAAACAAACAATAAAAACCTCATCTTATAAAAATACTGTTGTCCAAAGTTGGGAAAGGCACAATTTCCACAGGGCTCTGGGAAGATACTGAGGTCTAGTGCAACATGTGGAAGGGAAGGGAAGTTGATTAGAATGCGAATCTCTGTAGGGATTCAGGAGGCAAATTTCTATAACCCTCCTTCAAAAACCTGGAGCAGCCAGTTGCGGTGGCATCTTGCCTGTGATCTCTGTGACTAGGAGAAACCAGAGCTGGTGAATGACTTGGCAGCAGTATGGTTTATTGATTGGGCATCCCTACTAAGTCTGGAGCAATGTCAAGGAGCCAACTGGCCTAAGGTCAGGCCAACCCACAAGGTCAGAAATGGAGCAGATAAAAGCTTCTGGGCTGATCAGCAGTGGAGTGGGGCCGATAAGTGGCTTCTGAACTTCTAGCTGGGAGATTTAGGCAAAAAGAAAATGAAAAAGAGGTTGGAGGAGTAGTTAATCAACACATTCAAGGCTTTGAGCTTGCAAAAATCTGAAAATGGTTTTGAAAATCTCAAGACTTAAATTTCTGTTCTCTTTTTCTTGTGCTCCAGAAATAATCAGATGGAGTCTTAACTTTAGTCTTTTTGTTGTGAGTTGGCTGCTGGTGAAATGTGTCTGACCTTCCTCAGTGAACTATTTCTGCAAAGTGCTCAAGAGCTCTCTGGGATATTAAACAATCCAAGTAAAAGACAAAGGTTCCACCTGGGCCGCAATCAAGTCTTTACTTGGACTGGGCTTCTGGAACTGCCCGAAGGACCAGAACTCTGGATTTAGGGTATAATTTGGTATAATGTGCTTTTAGATCTAAATATGCAAGGGTCCTCAGGGGCTAGCCAGGGTTATCACTTTAATTTTGTACTTGAGAAAAAAAGTTTCAGGAATGTGAAGTAACTTGCCCAAGGTCACACACAGAGGGCACGAGAAGAGACAAGATTTGACCCTACACCCTCTGACTCCAGAACCAATATTCCCTTCATGTTACTAATGTACAAAATTAATATTCAATAAAATGCTATTGATTTCCTCATTAGACATTATTATGAAATTATGTTGATCAGGCAAGCTTTCTGTGGGACTTGGAGTGTGCTGTTGACACATCAGTACACATGTTGACGCATCAGCAAGACCTGGATCTGAATCCTATTTTAGGCACTCATTCGTTATTCAGAGCCTCCATTTCCTCCTCTATTAAATGGAGATATTAGCATCTACCTCATGTAGATGTGGTGACATTTCCTGCACCTAGTTTTTCTCCAACAGGCTGTTTATGCTCCAGAGATACTTCTTCCTCCTGTCTGATTCTATATTCTCTAGAAATTTCCATACCTGGGAACTTCCTTGATGAAAGCTCTCATTCCCCATATAATTTCATATGTCACAGTAATCAAAGATGAGGTACCAGTCAGAGAAGCCTGAGCCAGATCCTATTCTTCCTTATAAAATGCCTGATTCTCATCAGCATCTCTCTGTCTTTCTCTCTCTCTGAGTCTATTGTGTGGGATAGCCCAAGTGTCTTGAAACAAAGGACTGGAGGAATGACCAAGATTTTAAACCAGGACAGGAGGGCACCTTCTGTTTGGACCACTAATCTCCATCCTGTTTTTGCCAGGTCTGATGACCAATCCACCAAAGACCTGGACCCCTACCTACCTATCTTGTCCTCCCTACATGTGTAGCTGTATCTTTGTCTTTCAGGTGGCAGTGGTCTTGATGTATCCTTGTCCTATCTTCCCTTACCTTGCCTTCTCATGCTATCAAGGTTGAGGACCTTCCCTTATGTGATATAAAAATACCACTAAAAAAAAAGCAAACAAATAACTTTTGCTTTACCATTACTGGTTTATTTGTTTCTCCCATAGAAATTCTTCAGGGCCTCAAAAGTAAAAGCAGATTCAAGACACTGGAACAGTGAATATGTAAAATACTTTGCAAATCTTAAAATTATTATTATCATCATCATCAATCTCATTCTTCTCATTTTATATTCAGTGGAGTTCAAATAGAAACAATCCTAGGTCAAGCTGTTGGCCTACTATTGTTTCTTTATGTTCAGTATTTGGCAGACCACTAGTGTTATTAAGCTCTTTCTCTCTTCCCTCCCTCTCCTTCCTTCCCCTTTTTTCTCTATCTCTTCTCTCCCCGCCCCCCCCCCCCCTCCCCACCGCTCTCCCACGGTCACATGGAGGAGATTCTAAATTGCAAGGACATTCAGAAAAGAAAAAAAGACAAGAGGGAAGAGGAGAAGCAAAGGACCTGGATAATCTCAAATGGAAAATCAGTAACTAACTTGCTGAGTTGACTATAATATTTTCCTTTTTCTTCCCACTAGGGAAGGCCTCACTTGATAGAAAACTCTGTGTTTAAGGTTTCTTCCTCTGCTGAAACTTTGAGAAAGCAATCCAAGGCCTGAAAAGCACAGGGGAGTCACAGTATCCAGTCTCAGATCTTCTACCAGCTATTTTGTGCCCTTGAGCAAATCCCTTAATCTTTCCTTATCTAGGGAGTAAGCATGGGGTAGCTCCCTCACCCCTCTCCTCTGGGGTTGGACTAGGAATTTATTAACATCCATAAAGGGCTCTAGGGCTTTAAGGAACAGCTTCAGAAAGTACAAAGTACGTCTTTAGCCTGAAGATTGACCAGCCCTTCACTGGGACTCCCCAGTTTCCGGGGCAGGATCTGGAAGATGCAGGCATAATTAGGATGAAGGAAAATCACTAAAGAGCAATAAAATAATGTTTGCAGGTTAATGCTTAGCTCTTGCTGGTCCCTCTGCATGGCCTGAATTCCCTTAAGTCACTCAATCATCAAGCATTTATTTAAGGACTTACTATGAACCATGCTCTATGCTAAGCACTGAGGATAAAAAGCAAGGCAAAATCATTTCCCTTCTCTAGGAACTTATCTATTCTTTATGACCTAGCTAAAATCATAAAGGAGAAGAAAGAGGTCATTTTAAAACTGGCCATTACTATTACTACTGTACTACCAGCCCTCATTTTGTAGTTTTATCATTTACAAAGCACTTTCCTCACAATACTCCTGTTGGGTGTACCAGTGCAAGTAACTTCAACAGAAAATCAGAAATCATGAAATGATTTGTCCAAGATTATGTAGCTAGTGATTGAGCCATCACAAATGTGTTGCTGATCTAAGTTATGAGAAAGACCCTTGCTTCCAAGGTCAGCATTGGACTGGTCAGTTATCTCTCTAAGCTTATATTATCCAAATAGCAATAAAACCTCAATATTGAAAAGGATATACAATTTCATTAGTATGGGTACCCTCAGGTGTGTGTCAGAATCAGATCCTGAGGCTACTGTCAGATTGTTAAATTTTCAGTGTATTTATACCTTGGAAATCAGCAAACTACACACCAGGGCTTGATTTGTTTTGTGGGGTTTCTTTTATTGTCTAGAAGTCCCAACTAAAATCCCACCTGGCCATCCCCTGGCTACTTCTTAAACAGGTCTATTCACTGAATGGGTATTACCTCACCCTAAGTGAGTATCTAAATAGACCTTGGCCTTAGGACAAGGTCTTCCAGTGCGTCCTGGGCCATCTCTAGTCATCCTGATGAATATCTGGTCACTGGATTCAGATGGCTCTGGAGGAGAAGTGAGGCTGGTGACCTGCACAGCCCTCCCTCACTCAAAACAAAGTCAAGTGCAAGTCATATTATTTCTCTGATGGCATGGTCTTCTTGGGCAACGAAGGATGAACACAGCAACAACAACGAGACTTAAGAAGGTAGTGGAACTGTTATTAGCAATTAAACAGCAGATTAAACTTAAAAGCATATTATTCATCTTTTTTTTTTGAAAGCCATTTGTTAAACATTGATCAGCTTGGCCCTCCTCAGAAATGCTGTGGCTAAAACTTTCATCACCCTGTAAACAACCTGGTGAGAAGTCTCTCCATATTTAACTAGTCTGGTCCTCAGATGAAGACTTGATGGGTCTGTACTTGAAGTGTCTTCAGCTAAGTATTAGAAATGATGTTCTGCTGGCACATTCTTCAGGAACACAGAATTGTTTCTATGCCCCAAAACACATCAAAGCAGGACCTCAGGGACAGAGTAACCCCAATATTTGCTTCAATATTTCAAGGGTCTATGGTTTCATTAGTGTGGGTACTCACACCAAAGTAGATCACAATCTATTTATGACTTAGAAGGTTATTTTCATGAGTTACTGTGGCTGAAAGGTAAGTATCTGAAAATTTGACTCTCTAGCAGGGAAGTGTATGTATGACACACTTATAAGTTTAATCTGCTTTGTTAGCATTTTCTCCATTACTTTCTTACGTGTAGACAATCAAGAAAATAATGAATCAAGCTCTGATTTGTATTTTTGCCCATTTAAGGCATGAATGTTCACACTGTTGACCTTTGAATGACACACACAGAATATGTCCAAAAGTTTTGCTGGAGCTTTTGTCCAGCTGGCACAACTGTCAGGAATTGAGGTTCCTTGTCACCCTACGATGAAGCAACAGAATAGGAATTTAGTGAAGAAATAACAGGCATAATAGCAAAGGTGGGGTTTGCCTCAGTTGTCATCGTTCTGACCACTGTTACTCCCACTCTGCTTTTCCTGTTTTAACATGTATAAGGAAGGAAGCAGTTTATACACAGGTACAGGAAGGCAGACAAAGGTAACAAGTTCTACCGTTCCCTTTCATAATTACTAAATAAGACTCCAAGGTAATCTACATGACTCTAATGCTAGAAAACTCCCTGTCAGGGGCAGAGAAATATGTAAAATATGAGTGAAATTACCAAAAACCTCAGGAGTAAGAAAACTCAGTTAAAGACCCTAAGCACAAGCAGATAAACCAATGGGCAAGCTATTAACAACCAAAGAGAATATGGTCACCAGATGATCTGAGTCCAGACACCTATGAATAAATATTGCAGGACAAAGAAAAATAATTTAATACCTCATGAGACAAAGGACCCTAGGGATTCCCCAAGAGACCATGGAATCACAGTAGGATGTTTCTGAATGATTCAAGAGGGATATAAGAATCATAAAAGCAGAATCAATGGCCTGCATAGGAGAAGTAATTGGCAGCATAGAAAAAATAATCAATAGCGGCAACTCTCATCAAAGAAGCAAAAGAGAAAAGAATGGCTATGAGTGCAAATTCACAGAAGGACAATCTGGAAAAAAGAAACAAAAGGCAATATCATTTAAAAATATGTATACATAATCCCTCACAAGCAAAACATAGTAATATCAAAGACAAGAAATAGAGACAACCTAATTAAAGTTCTCTCAGAAGAACATGATAATTAAAAAAAAAACCCATCATAATATAAAAAATAATTTAAGGAAACAACGGAGAACTTCTGAACACAGTAAACAAAGTGCCTGATGAATGAATCCACAGATCACCTCCAGAAAAAATCCTTGCATTGGAAACTCCAAGAACCTTGTAGTTACATCGAACAGTTCCAACAACAACAAATTCTATAAACAACAAGGAGAAAAGACCTTTGAATATAAAGGAAAGGAAATTCAAAGACAAGATTATTCTATACCCACCAGAAACTATAGACTGGAATAGAATAATGTGCTGTGAAGATCAAAGGAATTCAAGATACAACCCAAGGAGACATACCCAACTGAACCAAATCATCAATGAAATTCAATAAAAAAGAGGCATATGAAGCATTCTTACAAGGAAAGTCAGATATAAACAGAGTATTTGCTTTGCAAACAACCTAGAAAATAAAAATTCTGCAATGAATTTTTCACAGGAAAACAATTAATTACCCCAGGGGAAAAAGAGAAAAAAAACTCTAGAAAGTGAAGACACCTAGGGAGTTAAAAACAATAATGATAAAGACAATGCAGCAATGACAACAACAACAAAATAATAAACTATTGAGAAATTTCTTTCTAAAAGTACACAAAGAAATGAGGAAGAACCGATGGTAAAGAAACAGGCCTAAAACACCATGGACGGAACCTTGTCACCTCCGGCCTACAGGTGAATCATGAATTTTTAAAAAATATTTCTTTATTTATTAATTTTTAGTTTTCAACATTCACTTTTATAAGATTTTGAGTTTTAAATTTCCTCCCCCTCCTTCCCCTTCCCCCTCCCCAAGACAGCATGCAATCTAATATGGACCATACATGTACGATCAGATTAAACAGGAATTGTTATTTTTTGTAGGACTAAAGAAGAGTGGGAGGGTACATAAAAAGGAAGAGGGGAGGAAGAGAATAAAGAGGAATGTGTGATGTACCCAAATTAATCAATAGTAAACAATGAAGGGAAAAGAACTCCAGTAGCCTTTCAGGAAGAAAAAGGGACTATAGGTGAATGGGTAAGATGGCAAAAGGAGGAATTAAAGCATGGGTAAAGAAAGGTGCCACAGTGGATAAACTGCCAGCCCTGGAGTCAGGAAAACATCTTCTTGAGTTCTAATCTGGCCTCAGACATTTACTAGCTGTGTGACCCTAGGCAAGTTACTTAACCTGGTTTGCCTCAGTTTCTTCATCTGTAAAATGAGATGGAGAAGGAAATGGTAAACCATTCCAGTATCTTTGCCAAGAAAACCTCAAATGGGGTCAGGAAGAGTCAGACATGAGTGAAATGATTAAACAACCATAAAGGGGACAATCTTAATTTGGTAGTGGGAGGGGGATCCCATTTGGAGAATGAGCCCATGTGGGAGGGAGATATTCTATAATGGGAGATGGGGGTCTTACAATGGGTATAATCTTCAGGGCTTTGGTGCTTAGACAGAACACTATTTCTGAGAGAGTACCTTCATGGATAGCATTGTGCCTCAAGAGAAAATGAATCAGAAATCCTTGGGGTAATTGATATCAATCAAAAGAGTGGGAAAGGTATGGAACTAAAGAGATTTCTTGTTAAATAGGGGTAAGAGGTTATTCTAGGGAAGGCAAGGGATAGTAATTACCTGTATAATTGGGGTCACAGGAAAATTTCTACCATGGAACAATATTCTGCAGAAATTGATATTTCTAAGATCACAGACATTAACTAAGGAAAAAAATAAGAACAAAGGGCATGAATCAAAGAATAAAAGTCTAGAATACAAACAGAAGAGAGATGATAAAAAGAATAAGGTAAAGAAATCCTTTTTTTTTTTGTAAAGGAACATAAAATGAAATTAAAAACTAACAAATAAAACAAGTTGAAGGGAATGAAAGGGGGATTTTAATCAACTATTTGAGAGAAAAAAAGAAGGAAGAATTAAGTACTTAGATAAAAGGAAGAAAGAAAAAGGAACTAATATTAAACAAAATTAGTGAAAGGGTGGGGCAAAGGGGAAGGGGCTTGAGAATGAGGAGAAAGCTGGTGGCAATAGCCTTGCCTTAAAATAGATTAAACAAAAATAACTGAAGAGTCAAAGTACTGCTTTTACAAAGAAAGAAGGGGAAAAAAATCTTAATTTTAGAAGTATAAAAAAGTGAATGGATTAAACAATTCATTAAAAGGAAAAAAAAGAATAGATTGGAAAGAAAACAAAATCCCATAATTTGTTGCTTAAAAGAAACACACATTTTAAAAAAGACACATACAGACTCAAAATGAGTAGGTGGAACAATTTTTACAATATAACAGATTAATAAAAAAAAACAGGAGCTGCAATCATACTGTCAGACAGAGCAAAAATAAAAATTCACAATTTAAAAAGAGATAAACAAGAAAACTACATTATGCTGAAATTATTGGCAGCATATTTTATTATCAACAACAAAATCAATATTAAATGTATATTTCCCAAATGCTTCACCAGCTAAATTCATTAGAAAAAATTCACCAAACTATAAAAAGACATAAACAGTAATACAATAATGAAAGGAGATTTTAATGCCCTTCAGTTGGGGATGAGTCCCACAAAAAGCATAAACCAAAGGGGAAAGACGTCATCTTCTAAATAGGACTATCAAAGACTACGTGTGTATATATGTTCACATGTATTCTATAAGAATATATATATGACATAACACATCATATGAGAACATATAGTCTATAAGATTGTATGTCTTATGGAAAGGTGACATGATCCTTAGAGTTAAGCAACAAAGCACAATCATATTGATCAGTTTTACTCATTTTGTTTACTCATTTCTTTTTTATTTTTTCTTCTAAAAACATTGTTATAGGAGATGGCTCTCTCAGAGGAAGGGGAGAGATGCTGAAGAAAATTTTGGGATACCAATTTAAAAATATTTTTAAACTGGAATTTCTTCTAGACTATCCAGCCTATTCTCCTGATTCAAGTCTGACCCCAGTTTACTGTCTATACATAGTATCTGTCCAAGATATATGTACTGTTAGACTAACTCTGTGTATTCTCCATCCAATTTGATATGACATAATCACCTGGACCATAGGCATTTTTTAACCACTTGGTTTTTCTTGTACTGATAGCCCAGCTGACCTCTGTAAAGTGATGATGAGTCTCATTTAGTAGTTTCTGAATGCTCCAGGGCTTGATACAATTAGCACAATATCATTCACAAACAGGAGCATGTGGAGTGCCTCACCATTGTCAGTATAGATGCACGGTCTATTTATAACATCACTTGTGAAATTCTTGTGTTTTCTTCTCACATCTTTGTCAAGGATGACTTTAATCCACATGTAGATTCACCCAAGGATTTTATAGACACGAGAAAGTAGGAGTATGGGTTGGCAGTTACTGATATTTTATTGGGTACCTGTTTTTTGGTAATAATGATATGTAACTCCTCTTTTCTATATTTGGAGAATCAATGGCCCAATGTACACAAAACTATAAAGCTTCCAGCATGAGACTCCTTCGTGTATACTTGATCTATTCAGTTGTTCATTTTTGTTTCTTTAGTGCCATTTCTACTTTCCCATGTAACACATCCGAGATTAAGATATCTCAGTCAAAATGTGGTAATTCCACTCTCGTTGATGGAAAAAAGAGATTCTTATAGAAATCTTTAAATATATTTTCCATTTTTTTGTCTGCTTGTTGTCCTTTCAGTTTCATCTTTATCCACCCCTGGTTTGATCTACCTTAATTGGTTCCTTTGCTTTCTGTCATGTTTTTGCCTTCACTGGTCTTTTATGGTGATACTGCTCAAAAATCTTCCATCATTCTTCTCCAAAGCATTTTAAAAATGAATCTATAGTCTAAATTAGTGTTGTCTTTGGTTAATATATTTCTCTGCTTGGCAAGGAGGTCAAGTGTTTGTTGGCTGAAGGGGTTTCCAGGCTCTTTCGTTTTTATTGTGGTAATTAACTTACATTGGTTAAACCTCCTTAGGAATGTCTGTGTTGATGTCTGAATTTTAATCTATTTTCAGATATTCAGGGTCAACAGCTTACTTGAATAGGTCACCTTTAGGTTGCTTCAGTTATGTGCCAAATCTTTTCATATTTTTATTCTTTCTTCTAATTTAGTATTAATTGTAATCTTTGCCCTAATGAGTCAATGGCCTAACTGCACATATTGCTGGTTCATAAATATTCCCATACAACCAGTCCTTTCTGTTAAAATACAATTTAATTTTTGCTTTCTCTACTTTTTTCTTTAAAGTATAGTCTTTTAAATCCTTTTGTGTGTGACAATTTCTCCAGTGACATGTTGCAGAATAGGCTTGCTGGAGCACCAGCTGGCGGTCAAATGGTGTATTACCTCCCACACCTCAGGCTGAAGAAGTGAGCATGTGACAGCCTGATCAGAGAAGCCAAGGATGGTTGCAGCGGTCACCAAGTGCATCTTGTTTCTTACTCCTAAACCTTGTTTTCTAACACATTTTTGCCATCCTTCCCTATGTTTCCCTCCTGATCCCCTGTAGTAGATGTTGATGCATAAGCTTCAATTATATTCATGATTATCATAAACACGGCAATATGTGATGACCCAGTGTCCTGAGAAATAATGTTTGTGTTGACTTTGATTATATTATAAAACCAAGGATGACGTTTCTCTATTTGCCTTTCCAAGGCCAGTGAGACATCCTTTCATTTGGCTGTAACATTTTTCTTCCATTTTCATGCATGCAATTCAATTTCTCCAGTGATATATCCATGTATCACTGGAGAAGTAACATAAATTTAGACTATCCGTCTCCTTTGTAAACACTCTGCCAATGTCACTGAAGAAGCAGAAGTGGATCACCTAGGCCTAGGGGCCATGCTTTTATCTCAGGGGTTACTATCACCAAAGAACTCACTACTAACTGATCAGCCTACTAGTGATAACCTTTTTTGTATTTATCTAAGGCTGGTCCTTGGAAAAAAGACAAAGTCTGTTGCCAAAATCGTAGCCTATCATATTACTGCATATATTTGCTTTAAGTAACTACTTCTTTCCTTTCATTATGACTTCCCTTTCTATTTTTTTTGATAATTTGGTTTTCTCCTCTTCTTTAAAAACTAAAATTACCCGATACCTATCAAACTTATCCTCTTAAAAAAATTTGACTCTTTGATTTGATTTTTATTTATGTTAATTCTCATTTTTTCTTGTTGTATTGATTTTTTTGGTTTCGTTATTTTTCTTTTCATTTATGACATTTTATCTTGTATAAGAACCATTTTATTCCTCAGAGAATCCACTTTTTATTAAAATCTTCCACTGACTGATACAAGCCATTGAAGCTCAGATTTGTAGGTTTTTGTTCTTTCTTTGTTAATTTTGGTTTCATTTTACTTTGTAGATGATAGGTTTTCTTTTCTTTTCCTTAGTGAGATTACTATCCTCATTGATATGTCTTGCAAGTAGATCCACTTTCACTTCCAGAGTCTGTGTTGCTGTTATTGAATCTGGTATCTTCTCTTTGGCTTATTTTACTCTATAATATTTATTCATTGCATTGGAGTCTGGTTTTTCTTTTTTTATTTCATCATTTCAAATGAACCTTTTTCCTTTTCTTTGATGCAATATGTAGGATATAGGACCATTGCTTTGGAGCTAAAAAGGATCATAGAGTTCATCTAGTCCAAAGATTTTTAACATGGGACCCACAGATCAGTGCATATATATTAATATTTGAAAATGAATTTTTAACAATATTTTTATAGTTTGACAATTATATTTCAATATATTTGTTTTCCAATGTAATCCTATGCATTTTATTTTATGTACTTAAAAATATTATTCTGAAAAGGGTTCTATAGACTTCATTAAACTATCAAAGGGGTCTGCAACATACACACACAAAATTAAGAATCCCTGACCTAATACAATCCACTGTTTTTTACAAATGAGGAAACTGATATGAGTCCACATAGTTGAATTCCTCTTGTTGTAAGGAAGAGGGAAACTGAGACCTAGAGAGGTTAAGCGATTTGTCCAGGGGATACACAGATAGGAAGTGACAGAATCAAGATTTTGGCTCAGGTCCTTTGACTCTAAACACAGTGCTCTTTCCCATGCACCATTGCTACCCGGTTACAACATTATTGCAAACCATTATTTGAAAATTTTTAGTTGTGTGTTTTCATTTCCTGTAGGTGATTTGGTGGATAGAGTGCTAGCCTACGAGTCAAGATGAACCGAGTTTAAATCCTGTCTCAGACACATACTAGTTATATGAATCTGGGCATATCACTGTAAAAAAAATCTCTTACCTGTTTATCTGTAAAATGAGGATAATAATAGTACCTACTTCCTAGGGTTATTGGGTGGATCAAATGAGATAATATTTGTAAAATACTTTGTAAGCTTTAAAAGCACTGTATAAATGCTGCTATTATTTTTAATAATTATTGTTAATTTCCTGTTATTATTACCACCATCAACAGAATTATCATTCTGTGAATTAAGGGGGGTAAGATTGAAAATGGATGAATCTTACCCAATGGAGGAAAAATGGTGGCTCATGCTAATGGAAGACAGAGAATTTGTGTTTTGAGCTATACCCAAGTATATTCAAGAACAACCTTTCTAGACTGCCATTGTACTGGGGGAAAGGGGGTGGGGGTGGGGAGGATAGCCTATTCACACGTTGCTGGACCACCATCTGGTGGACAAATAGTGTACTACCTCCCTCACTACAAACTAAATAATTGATCAAGCATGTGCCAGACAGCCTGAGCAGTGACTTTTCCCAGCGCCAGAGAAGCCAACGATGGTTGCAGTGGTCACTAAGTGCACCTTTAAACATGCCATCTAGCACCGGTGACCACATCCTGTTATAGACAGAAGGATTTAAAACTATTAAAATTATGCTGCAAAGAAAACAGTAGAGAAAACAGTCCTCATTAGATATTCCCAGAATCATCCTCTTCTCTCCCTATCCCAGTTATTAACTTTGTTCCTTGCTAAGCTGTTGTCTGTTATACAATACCAGTGCTCTGGCATGAATATCTATGGCTGTTTAATCTTAAAAATGGATTGAGTTCGGCCAAAATCATGACTAGATTAAGTCACATGACTAATTATTATTCTGAAAATACATTAAGGCAATCAATTTAAACTAATAAAAAGAATTTACAATAAATCAGATCAATCATGTAACATGCAAGAGTTGACAGCTTTCCTATACCTATAATTAGTGAGCCTCACTTTACCCCTTCTTGATTTTTTCCCCTTTGGATAGTTCTTGAAACCAGTAAGACAATTGACACATCAAACCATTAAAAACATAACGTCTATAATAATCATTTAAGTGCCTACTTTATCTAAGGACTTTGTTACTATTCTTTTTACTATGATAAAGATGGTAACAAACTCATCAACAACTGGGTTATGATAACATGGATGGCTGCTTCAAACCCTAGGTAGCCCAGTGACCCAAAGCTGATATAATGGACATCCCCACATACAGGATGATTGGAAAGTGCTCATGGTCCTTCATTCTGTTTTCAAATAGCAGAACCTATTTAATGAAGAAAAGACTGGGCAAAGTACAAACAAAAAGTCATATGAAAGGAAGGACAGCCTTTCTTCAATTACTTTCTGCTTGTTAGGAATATTGTAGACTCTTTGCATCAGTCAGAGGCTAGAACTATGTAAAATAATCACTGGGTCAATCAACAAACATTTATTAAGCACTATACACTAAGTATTGTGATAGGTACTGGGGATAAAAGGACAAAAATGAAAGTTTCTGCCTCTAGATCCCACCTACAGAGAGCTTACATTCTATATTACCTCTAAGGGACATCCCATCTACCTCATGGATTCTATATTATCTCTACCTGTTATAGTAAGATTATCTCATATTGGCTGATTGTATGTTGTGCTGAATATGTCACATAATATCAGAATAAATCCCTGCCACCCTCCAAGATTATTGCAAAGAAATCAAAGAGAAAGTCTGTGCTCCCAATGCCAAAGTATTTGGAGGAAAAACACTTAATCCTTAGTTACAGTATACAGTTACCAGTATAAAAATAAAGAATATTCTGCATTGAGAGGACCTAGCTAGTCTGGTTGCTGTGTCAAATAGGCATTTCAGGAGTGAGCTACAGAAGAGCTGGAATCTGAGGGCTTCCAAATCAATACTGAGTTTATGTGCGGAAGAAGAAAAGAGCAACTATAGTTATCCCTTCCACAATATGACTTTCCCCATCACAGTTTCAATATATAGCAGATCAGCATAAGAAATTAAATGGGAATCTTTAGAGAGTTTTACAGAAGCCACAAAAAACATGCAAAGGCCAGCAGACAACACAAAAAAAGTTTGGAAGCTCAGGAATGCATAAAATGTATGTAATATTCTTGTATAATATCAATATATTTTATCTTTTAATACCTTAATAATTCAGACTTCTTCTCTGGTACAAAGGGAGGCCCAAAAATTTTTACGCAGATTTTCCAGATCGTGGAAGGAATGACTGTAATCACCATTTGCTATAGTTAGGGCTACAGGTATGTTGTTTTCTAGCTAATTACCAAAGACACCAGGCCAAGAGATATGCCAACAGGTATACCTAGCCTTAAGCAGTCAGATGGTACAGTGAATGAAAGCACTGGCCTAAAGTCAGGAAGATCTGAGTTCAAATGTGACCTCAGATATTTACTAGCTATGTGACCCTGGGCAAGAACCTTAACTTCTGTCTCAATTTCCTCAACTCTAAAAATAGGTATAATAATAGCATATATTTCCCAGCATTGTTTGAAGATTAAATGAGATGTTTGTAAATCTCTCAGCACAGTGCCTGACATATAGTAGGTACTTAATAAATGCTTATTCCCTTCCTTCCCTTTCCCTCTAAAATTCCCTGAAATTCAGAACTCTTGGTCCTTTGTAGAACAACACTCAGTTCAAATCTTATCACACCAATACTTTCAAATACAAAGACAGCAATTCAAAAGAATAAAAAAATATGTCTTCCAGTTTGTCACTGGAGGAAGCCAGGATTTCCTAAAAGAGAAAAATACATATAACTTGTTACTTGAAAACTGGTCCTTTTTAACCATAAAGACTTGGAACACCAAAAAGGGAAAAATCAAAGTAACCTTCATTCAACAAAAATTTATGAAATGTTTACCCTATGTAAGGTCATGGAAATAGATTTTAAAAAATCTTTACATCTAAATCTTTGACATTTTTTAAAAATATCAAACTCTCTTTCCTTAAAAAGCTTCCAATTCTGTTTTAGACCTCTGGAGAGAAGAAACAGTGAAATTGATATCAGCATAGCTAGTTCTTGACTGGTTAAATCATGAACTTTAATCTTGACCTTTCATCGGTCTCTGCTTCCTTGTTAAGGCAGAGGGAAGTAATTTGTTCAAAAGGCAAAACTGTGAGTGCTGCAGGGTTGCACTCCCAGACAAGGCCACCAGCCAAATCCAGGATAGAGTCAGCATCAGCTGAATCATTTTTCTTTTCAAGGAGATTCAAGAGAGACCAGCTCTCTATTTCTCTGGTCCTGATCTAAAGCTCTGTTCACCTGGGCAAGAAAGATATGATGTTGTTCTTGGGATCAACACCCAGGTTTTGTGGGAATTACACTGACTTTCATGAACAGGTAAATTTGTTTCACTTGACTAAGGCATATGTTACAAGAGTATTGTTTTTTCTTTTTCTTTTGTGAAAGGCAAAGTAGGAATGGAGATACAGAGTGGTTAAGTGACTTGCTCATGGTCACATAGCTAGTAAGTGTTTGAAGCAGAATTTCAACTTTGATCTTCCTGACTCCAAATCCCATGCTCTATCCTTCACACAACCTTGCTGCCAATCTGCCTATGAAGAAATTCCAGTACTGTGGTTGTAGAGGTCCTTGATCCATTCAGTCCTACATATGTTCCTCTGGAGATGCCCACTCTTAGCAGTAACTTGACTTGCAAAAAATGTGTACGTGGGCTAAAAGGCAAAGATTACCCCAACTTCCTCAAAATGGATGTTCAGTAGACATCTTAAACTCAATATGTCCCAAACGGAATTCATTGTCTTTCCCCTTAAACCACTCCTTTCCCTACTCTCTTCCCTACTGAGCAGATGTCATCCTCTCAGACCCTCAGGCTCACAATCTAGAAGTCATCTTTGACTTCTCACTGTTTCTCACCATCACCCCACTCCATATCTAATTTGTTGCCAAAGTCTGTCAATATCACTTTGCAATATCTCTCAAATACCCCACCCTCCCTTCTCTCTGACACTGCCACCACTCTGGTACAGATCCTCATCACCCCAATGCCTGGATGACAGAAATAGCTCACTGGGTCTACCTGCCTCAACACTCTCCCCTTTTCAGTTTATCCTCCATTCAGCTACCAAAGTGGTTTTGGTAAGGTGCAGATCTGACTATCTCACCTGCTACTCAATAAACTCCAGTGGCTCCCTATTGCCTCCAGGATCAAATGCAAAATCCTCTGTTTGGTCCTTCATAACCTCACCCCTTCCTACTTTCCCAGTCTTCTTACACCTCACTTCTTACCACATACTCTGTTACACTGGCCTTCTTGCTGTCCTAAGCCACTCCATCTCTACTGTAGGCATTTTCTCTGGCAGTCCTCCACATCTGCAATGTTCTGCCTCCTCATCTCTGCCTGGTTTCCCTGGCTTCCTTAAATCCCAACTAAATCTGATCTTCTACAGGAACTCTTTCCCAATCCTTCTTAATTCCAGTCCCTTCCCTCTCAATTATTTCCTATTTATCCTGTTATTACTTGGTTCTACATCTTTGTTTACTTGTCTCCCCAATTTGATTACAAGCTCCCTGAGGGCAGGTACTATCTTTTGTTTCCTTTTGTATTTCCAGCACTTAGCACAGTGCCTAGTCCATAGCAGGTGCTTAATACAGGTTTACTGACTGAACTACGGGTCACGAAAGCAACCTCCCCATTTGCACAGGATCAAGGCCCAGACCTGGATGATGTACTGGTAGATTGTGAGCAGGCTCCGGAATACGCTAACATTGACAAGTATGGGGAAGACAGATCTCTGAGACTGCAGACGAGCACCAGAAGTACCAGGAAGGATAGAAAGGTGAGCATGCACACCCATAAATTCATGATGGGTATCGGGACCACCTTCTTGCTCCCCTGAGCTGTCTATTTTGGCTGCTCTCTCACCTAAACCAAGAACATATGGGTGACCAAAAGGGAATCAAAAACATGCATTCCAGAGGTAACATGTGTGACTTGGGTTAGGTCAGACTTTCTGGGAATCTGCTATATAATATAGATCTTTAGGTGTCTGGGTAGGATTCAGTGGAATCCTGTCTACCTCAGGTAGGAAGTGGTTTATACAAAGGCTTCTTAACTGGAGCTCCATGGACAGATTTCAGTCCATCCACAAACTTGGATAGGAAAAAAATTATATTGTTATGATCACTGTTAACCTGAAAACTTGGTTAAAGAAAGGCAACAGGCTGAATGCATACATTTTATGATTTAATTAATTAATCAATTCCCTATTAAAGAAAACGGTAACATAATGCATTATGGAGCCAGAAATGTTCTGGCTACCCAGTGCAGAAATCTTCTGGCTTATATACATTTTGCCATGAGAAAGGAACTCTCCTAATTGAGCAAATCATAAATTCAGTGAGACAGGACAATTAACAAAGCAATGTTGGTCAGGCCTTGGGATTCCAGGCTGGATAAACATATGTCTCGGTGATAAGGAAATCCCACCAGTAGTGAGTGGCAGGCTTCCTGCCCGAAACAGATAACTGACGTAGGAAAGGGTAAACAAAGTTCAATAGAAATTACGACCTAAGATGTCTATATTTTCTTTACCATTAATATGCCATAACATAGTATATGTCTACAAATATTAAGATGTGGAAAACGTCCCATTATTCAAGATAGTGTCTTAGGTTAAAGGTCTCTTAAGGAATGTAGAGTCAGCCTTGGCTGGCTTTGTTGACATAGGAAGAGGCACCCTCTGAGTTTGCTTCAGAGAGAACAAAGAGATTATTCCAAAATTTTATATTAAACATTATCATCACTAATCTTTAACTTAAATTTAGCATTTCCTTTAATTATTTAAAAACATAATTTTGAGAAGACTTCACCAGAGCACCAAAGAGGTCCAGGAAACAATAAAAATTAAGAACTCCTGGACAGGACAACTTGAGAGTCAGTAAGCCCCAGGATTTGCAGTCCCAATCATCAACAATATGTCTTTAAGATTGTACAGGGACCAGGATCAAACAAAAGGTATGGTATAAATGCTTAACTATGATGCCTTTCACCACTTCTGGTTAATTTAAAAGAGCAAGTGCAAAGGAGAAAGTCCATTTTTCTCACTTCTAAAGTGCCTTCCTTAACATTGCCAGCCAGAAACATAAAATACAGGAAGCAGAATCCCAGCTAGTCAACAATTAAGAAGCCCGCAATGTACCTGGGAGGCAGAGAAGAAAAGAGGAATCATTAATTTTAAAAGAAGAGGAGAGGAAGCTTGTCACTTAAATCTTTCTGTAGTTACAAAATGCCTTCTCCATATTGTTATGGCAAAAATACTTCTCCAAGGATCTGACCACACCTCTTTCCTTCTTTGCAGAGGTGGGGGGCTTTGGGTATGGAATACAGCATTTATTGTCAGACTTGGTTAATATTTTGATTAATATTCATGAATTGTCTTTCCCCCTTTCTCTTTTTTATCCTTTATTACAAGGGATGACTACCTGCATAGGGGAAATGGGAACAATAAATTCAGAAATGAAAGTTTTGTTTTAAAAAAGATTTCAATAAAAAATTTTAAATTAAATTCTAAGAAGTACTCCATAAAAGAAAAACACCAAATAATCTGGAATTAAGTGCCTAAAATATCCATACCATTTGACCTAGACATTCTACTGCTAGGTACACACCCCCACGGTGGTAAAATATACAAAGTTCCCATACATACCAAAATAATAATGCAGCAATTTTTGTGGTAGTATCGAAGTGGAAACAAAATAAGTACCCAGAAATTAAGGAATGATTAGATAAACTATCAAATATAATGATAATGGAATATTACTACAGCTTAAACATTATTTTATAAAACATCAAATTTATTTTTAATTTATGGAATAAAACAAGCATTTCCATAACATAGTACAATAAAAAGATGATTGTACGTGAAACTGCAAATCAACTATGCACATCTTGCTATTCTTTTCAAACATACAACAAAATTATCATGTAAATTTCTTTTTTCTTTTTTTTTGTCTCCTCTCCTCTTTCCCTAGAGATGGCTATCATTAGACACAAATAGGTATGTATATTATCATATTATTACAATATATCTATAAAATATACCTCTATATACCTGCAAATATATATAATTTTATATATATGTAAAATTATTCTATACATGTATCTATTTATCAATGCCTTACAAATTCTAAGAAGTATGAGGAGTCCTGTATGAATTAACGTGGGCTCCTATAAGACCAGCTAGGTCCTGACTAGTGCAAATAAGAGATTTCCTCTAAAGTTCCTGCTTTATTCAGATTCACACTGATATTTCTCCTGGATTGGAACCAATTACCATATTTTACATAATTAAAACTTCTAATAATGCAAATTTGAACATATTTGACCACTTCAAGGGATTCATTACTTGCACTAATTGGGATCTAGTGGTAAGCAGAACTAGAAAAACAATATAGATAATGACTATAATAATGTAAATAAAAGAACAATATAATGAAAGAACATTGGATAATTATAAATACTAAATTTTGCCATGGGGAATTTTTCCACTGACTCTGTGAGGTGGGTGGGCATGGAATAGTGCTTGTGACAACAGTTAGATGTAATTGAGTTGGTTAGTTGTACTTAATTTTTTAAAAAAATCTTTGCTATAAGGAAAATATAGAGATATAGAAAAGGCGCTGGTTTTGGAATCTTAGAACCTGTAATCAATCCTACCTCTGCCACTTACTACCTCTGTGACCTTGGACAAGTCATTTAACTTCTCTGTGCCTCAGTTTCCTCAACTGTAAAATGAAGGCGTCAGCTCAAACGATCTATGATCCCATGAAGACTCCACATTGGGGAGTGGAAAAGGGATATAATTGGAAATGAATGAGATTTCAAAACAAAAGGCATGAATAAAAGCATTTTTAAAAGTAAAAAGCTATATATGTAAGGCATGAATAGTACATTGCCAAAATGTTAATGATACTTCTCAACAATTTACTTAACTTTAATAAATATTTATTAAACATCTATTACCTTCAGAACACTGTGCTGCGTGATGGAGGAGATATGAAATTTGGATGACACATTGCTACTACCCTCAGAAGTCTTAAAGTCTAATAGGAACGTGATATATACATATACAAATAATCACACTATAAAATGATACAAATTAAATATAGAAGAGAAGTGCAGATCAAATGCTACATAAAATCTGAGTGGAAGGCAGGTGATTTTTCATTGTTGGTAGGTCAGAAGAGGAGGATTAATGTGGTGAGCAAGGGATTAGTGGATGGTGAGTAGACCAGCTTTCAATTTGGCTAAAGTGTAGGGTACCAGACAGGGAATAATAAAGCTAGAAAGGTAGTGCAGTACCAGGTATTGGAGGACCTTGAACATCAAGTTAGAGGTTGAACTTTACTTGGTAGGCAGCAAAGAGCTATTGAAGGGTTTTGAAGCAGGGGTAGTGGTGACAGTGATGTAGCCTTTGCTGAATAAGATAAATCTGGCAGAGCATGGAGGATAGATTGAAGGGAGACACAGTACTGGGGTGGAGATGAGAAGATTTGATTGGAGGACATTATAATAGTCCAAGTGGGAGGTAATGAGGATGCGTTGAAGGAGATGGCAATGGAATTAGAGAAGAGGGATTGGTCCAAAAGACATTTAAAAAGGAGGATAATAGATTAGCTCATATGTGTATTACATGCTATAGTTTACAAAACATAATCCTTTTAAATAATTCTATTCATTCATTCAATAAGCATGTACTAAGTAACTGCCATATATATGTATATGAATATACCCCAGGACATTCTCTGTCCTTTCTCAATTAGTTTAACACCTGGTTTACTGTCTTTTTCTTCCCCACCCAAATTTTGCTCTCCTAGTGGGGGGAGGGGAAGAGAGAGAGAGAGTCCCTCAAATACCCTAAATGTCTAGTTCCTCAACATATCCCTTTTCTATTCCTCTCTCCCCTATTCCATCCTTATAACAGAGATTACAACCTTGATCTTGCCATTACCCACCAGTGCTCCACTTCCGTGTTCATCAACTCTGAAATTCCTTTATCTGAGCACAGTCTTTTATCATTCCATCTTTCCCTGTGCCTTACAACTTTTAACCCCATCATTCATGACCTCTTTTCTCTCTACCCCTCAACACTTTCCCAGGCAAAGGATACTGCACTGGCTACACTCTCTTCTCTTCCCTATTTCTACCCTTTGGTGAACCAATTCAACTCTACACCATCATCTACTTTCAAATCCCTTACCCCTTTGTCTAGTTTGTTTAGGGATGTGCTAGGGCTAGTTTGTGCTGACTCTATCCAACAAAGTCAACTGTTAAATTTTCAGCATGAATAGGGAAACCTACAAACACTACAAATTAGGACAAAAACAACTTGTTTTGTTGATTATCTTGACTTTAGAAAGAGTTAGAGAAAATATCAATAATACAGATAACCTTTAGAGCATGTCCTACCTTGTTGGAGAGTCTGTTGTTAAATATTTACCAGTAAACTCTTGAATATGTTGATCATTCCTTGCTGAACTCCATCCCTGGATTACTCCCATCAAATGCCTCCTTTGCATTTACTCATGTACTACCAAACAAATCTGAAGGAAATCACAAAACTATGCTGATTTGGTCCACTACAAATGCATGTTACCCAATCTCAGTTGGGTCCTCACTGCAGCAAGGCAACTACTCTACTCCTCTCTAATCAATTCACTATCTCACTCTCCATAGTGGCTATTTAGAGCCTTCTTCTCTCTCTTCAGTTGCATCCCCTCAGCCTTCCTCTCACCTTCTCAGCTGAGAACCACAGGCATACATACTTTACCAAAAACATAGAGGTTATTCACTGAGAGCTCTCTCTCCTTACTTCCTTGCACAACACTCACATTTTCTTTTACTGTCTCCTTTACTTTGGTCTCAGATGAAGTGGACTTTCTCTTTGTCAAAGTCAGCCTCTCTAAATGCAGCCTAGATCCCATCCCTCCCGTCTTCTCTAGGAGATTGCCCCCACTCTCATTGCCACTTTCTCATCTTCAGTCTCTCCCTACCTATTGACTCTTTCTCTGAAACCTACAGTCATGTCCGTTGCTCTCTATTTCTTAAAAGGCCCTCACTTGATCCTTTTATCCCTGCTAGATGTTTTCTTCTGTCTCCTTCCCTTCTCAGCTAATTTTGAGAAAGGCATTTATCCTAGTTGTTTTTGCTTCCTTTACTCTTACTGAGTTTCTAAACCCTCTATAGTAGTCCTTGCAACCTCAATATTCAATTGCTCTCTCCAAAGTTACCAGTGATTTCTTTGCTGTCAACTCATTAGGACTTTCTTCAGTCCTTATCCTTTTTACTACCTCTTTGCGGTATTTGACACTCTTGATCATTTCCTCCTGGATAGTTTCTCATCTTTAGGTTTTTGTGAAACTGCTTGCCTTATCTGTCTGACTGGTCCTCCTCTGACTGCTTTGCTGTTTTTTATCATCCAGCAGACACAGGCCTTATTGTAGGCCCTCTTCTCTTTTCCCTGGATACTATCTCACTTAGTGCTTTCATCAGTTTCCACGGGCAATATTATCATCTTTATGCAGATGATTCCCAGACCTATGACATCCAGCCCTAATCTCTCTCCAAATCTATAGTCCTGCATCACCAACTGTCTTTTGAACATCTCAAATCAGATGTCCTGTCAACTTCTCTAACTTAGCATGTCCAAAACAGAATTTTTCTTTTTTTTTAAAATTTATGGAATAAACAAGCATTTCTATAACATAGTACAATAAAAAAGATGAATGTACATGAAACTCGCACAACTTGCTATTCCTTTCAAATTATCATGTAAAATTTTTCTTCCCTCCTCACCCCCCTCCTAGAGATGGCTACCACTAGACACAAATAGGTGTATGTATACACACACACACACACACACACACACACACACATAATTTTCTATACATACTTTTATTTATCAGTCCTTTCTCTGGATGCAGATAGTATCTTTCTTCAGATGTCCTTTGTAGTTACTTTGAGTATTTATAATTGTCAAAATAACTTATTCATTCAAAGTTGTTCTTAAAAAAATATTGCTGTTACTGTATACAATGTTCTCTTGGTTCTGTCCATTTTGTTCTTCATTATTTTGTGTAAGTCTTTCCATGTTTTTCTAAAATCATAGATCTCAATATTTCTTACAGCACAGGAGTATTCCATCACAATCATATACCACAACTTGTTCATCAATTTCCCAATTGATTTGCATCCCTGCAATTTCTAGCTCTTTGCCACCACAAGGGAACTGTTATAAATACTTTAGAACATGTAAGTTCTTTTTCCTTTTTCCCTAATTAACTCTGGAAATAGACCAAGTAGTAATATTGCTGGGTTAGAGGGTATAGGTAGTTTAATAACTCTTTGGGCATAATTCCAGATTCCTCTCCAAAATGACTGGATCAGTTCACAATTACACCAACAATGAGTTAGTGTCCCAGTTTTTCTATATCCTTCCAACATTTGTCATATTCTCCCTCTATCATTTTAGACAATCAGGTAGGTATAAAATGATATCTCAAGGCTGTTTTAATTTGCATTTCTCTAATCAATAATGATTTAGAGCATTTTTTCTTATGATTATAAACTATTTTGATTTCTTCATCAGAAAGCTGCTTGTTCATATCCTTTGATCATTTATCACTTGGGGGATGGCTCATGTTCTTATAGATTTGACAAAGTTCTTCATATATTTTAGATATGAGATCTTTTTCTGATAAATTATCTATAAAAATTTCTCCCCAATTTTCTGTTTTCCTTCTGATCTTGGCTACACTTGTTTTATTTATACAAAAACCTTTTAATTTGATGTAATCAAAATTATCCATTTTATATCTTATTTTGCTCTTTATCTCTTGCTTATTCACAAATTGTTTGCCTATTCGTAAGTCTGGTAAGTAATATCTTCTGTGTTCTTCTAATTTTCTTGTAAAATCTTTCGTTATATCTATGTCATATATCCGTTTTGACCATACTTTGGTAAATGGTGCAAGGTAATAGGCCCAGTTTCCACCATGCAGATTTCCAGTTTTCCCAACAATTTTTACCAAATAATGAATTATTATCTCAAAATCTTAAGGTTTTACACTTGTTAAATATAAGGTAATTATGTTTATTTGCTGCTGTAGTTTGTATGTCTACTCTATTCCATTGATCTACTTTTCTATTTCTTAGCCAATAGCAGATAGTTTTGATAATTACTGCCTTATAATATAGTTGAAGACCTGGTACTACTAAACATACTTCCTTTACATTTCTTTCATTATTTCCTTTGATATTCTTGACTTTTTGTTTTTCCAAATGAATTTTGTTATTATTTTTCTAATTCAGTAAAAAAAATTGATAATTTAATTTGGGATGGCATTGAATATATAAATTAGTTTGGGATAAAATTGCCATTTTTGTTATAGTGGCCTTGCCTATCCATGAACAATTAATATTTCTCCAATTATTTAAATCTGACTTTATTTGTATAAAAAGTTTTTTATAATTTTGTTTATATGGTTCCTGGATTTGTTTTGACAGGTGCACTCCTGGGTAGTTTGTACTGTCTAGTGTTATTTTAAATTTTATATGGTCTAGAGTTATTTTAAATTTAAATACTATGTCTTCTTACAGAGTTTTGTTTGTGACACACAGAAAGACTAATGATTTATGTGGATTTATTTTATATCCTGCTGCTTTGCTAAAATTATTAATTGTTTGAATTTTTAGTTGAGTCTTTGGAATTTTCCAAGTGTATCATCATATCATCTGCAAAAAGAGATGATTTTATTATCTCATTACCTATTCTGATTCCTTCTATTTCTTTTCCTTCTCTTATTGCTATCATTTCCAATGTAATATTGAATAATATTGGTGACAATGGTCATCCTTGTTTCACACTTGATCTTACTGGGAAGATCCCATTACAAATAATGCTTGCTGAGGGCTTTAGAAAAATGTTTTTTTAATCAATTTAAGGGAAAAAATCCACTTATACCAATATTTTCAAGGTTTTTAAAATAAAAATGAGTATTGAACTTTATCAAAAGCTTTTTCTACATCTATTTACATAATCATATAATTTTTAAAAATTTTGTTATTGATGTAATCAATTATGTTATGCATTACGTTTCATTATGTTACGCATCCCTGCATTCCTGGTATAAATCCCTCTTGATTATAATATATAATCATTGTAACGTATTGTTGTAATGTTTTAGCTAGTGTTTTATTTAGGATTTTTACATTCATGTCCCTTAATGAAATGGGCCTATATTTTCTTTTTCTGTTTTTATTCTTCCTGGTTTTGGTATCAGTATAATATTTGTTTCATGAAAGGAATTTGGAAAGATTTCTTTTTTACCTATTATTCAAGATAATTTATTTAATATTGGAATTAGTTGATCTTTAAATGTTTGATAGAATTCACTTGTAAATCCATTTGGCCCTGGTGCAAAACAGAACTTTTCTATCATTATCTTTCTCCCAGGCCATCCTTACTTCTGACCTTTTCTATGACTCCTGAAGATACTGTCATCCTCCCTGTCACCAGCGTTTACAACACAGTCCTTCTGGATGCCTCAGTCTCACTCACACTGACTGCTCCTATACCATCGATTACTAAACCTTGAATTTCTACCTTCACAATATCTCTTTTATATGTTCCCTTCTCTTCACTTACACAGCCGCCACTCTGGTGCAGGCTGCCGTCACATTACAACCGACCCATTATGATAGACAGAGTTCTCATTGGTCTCTCTATTTTGGGTCTTTCTCCATCACCCTCCATTCAGCTGTCAAAGTGATTTTCCTCAACTGAAGCGTTAGCTTAACCCCTCTATTCAACAAACCATAGAGGCTCCATACTATCTATAGAACTAATATGAAGCCTTTAGTTTGGCATTTAAAGCCCTTCACAGTGCATCCACTTCATAGCTTTCCAATATTACATTTTGCTCCCTTCATGGTCTCTACAATTCAGCTGTTCCTCGGTCAGGTCACTCCCAAGTCTGTACCTTCCCACTGGCTATCCCCATGCTTGGGATCCAGAATCCTCTCCTCACTTCCACCTTCAGGCTTCTCTGGCTTCCTTCCAGACTCAGTTCAAATCTCATTTTCTATAGAGGTCTTTCCTGGTTCACCTCTAGGACCTACTAATACCTTTCCTCTCCCATTTATATCTTACATATCTTTTGGGCATATATCATATGGGCATAATGGTGTACATGCTGTTTTCCCCATTTAAATGTGAACTTCTTAAAGGCAGACACTATTGTAGCCTTTTTTCTTTCTTTTCCCTGGAACTTAGTGAATGCCTGGCACACAGTAAGTGTTTAATAAATACTTGTTGACTGATGAACTGCCATGCTGATACAACGAGGGTATAACACATGAATCAATCCCACCTGCTTGATCAGATGGAATCTCTCCATGTGGAGGATGCTAGGGACTTCTGGGACAACAATGATTTCATGTAAAGTGGAGCATGCATGGACATGCCTGCCTGCGTAATGCCTACACTTTGACATAATGTGTATGAGAGTCTGTAACTGGTTCTGGTTGACTGGCCACATGGCTGGGAAAAGCCTTTTACAAGTGACTGCACAGCCAGTCTTCTAAAAAGCTTGAGTCAGTTTCAGCTGTCTGACTCACACCACGCTGGTGTGACAACTTCCAGTGAGAGATCCTCTCTCTCTGAGGTTACATGACCTCTGAAACATGAGGTCTCCTTCATTTGGTCTTTTCTATCACAGGAATCCAGGAGTCAGAATCCAGACCAGATACTGCAGCCAGTCAAGCATAATTGCCTGAATGATCTTGAGGACCCACCCTAGTCCAGTGGAAAGACTCATATAACAAGAATGCCAGTTTTGGATATGAACTTAGTGGGACCAATGCTATGCAGAGATTAAGTTTTTATGAACTTCCCAAGAGACAGAGGTGGCAGAAGGAAGAGTATGTCCTGGAGATATTGGGGAAAATGTTTATACGTACTTGCTATATCTTTAAAGAAAAAAAAATCCCTTTGTAAAAGCAAATCAACATTAATTGTTAAATGTTATTAGGGTCCTAGCAATTAGGGTAGACTAAGATCTAGTGTCTTCTGGGAAGAGGAATGGTGCCTTCCAGTCTATGATGAACATTTTCACACCTGCCCACACCTTACAAAGGATTCTAAACCCTACCGGGGTTCAGAATCCCATTTCTCATCCTCTTTAATCATCTTATCCCAATGTTCCAACCCTTTCCGTTGTGCCTTCTGAAATGTCTGTTCCACAGGCAACAAGCTTCCCTTCATCTTAAGTCTTTTCCTCTCTCACTCCTCCCATCCACTAGCTATCACTGAAACCTGCCTTCCCTCAGTGACCAAGCCTCCCTTACCGCCCTTTCAGTTATGGGCTGCACCTTCCTTCATTCTCCTCAGCTCACAGGGAAGGAGTTGGATTACTCCTTGCTCTCTATTACTACTTCGCAGGTTTGCTCTCCCCTTTCTTCCATCATTCTGTAAACTTTCTTCCTTTGAGGGCCATGCTATTCATATCTACTACCCAATCAAAATCCTGCAGCTGTTGTCTACAGAATTCTAGGTCACTCCCCTAGCTTCCACAATGAGTTTGGTACACAGCTCACAATTTTTCCCTCCTCTCAACCTCCTGCCCTCATACTAAGGGACTTCAATATACATATTGTCTTTTCCTAAACTCCCTAACCATTCAGTTCCTCAGCCTACTCACACCTTGTTTGGTCATCTGAGGGCAGCAGAGGACAGGTGAGGAGCTGCCTGCTGGATGGCTGTGGCACAGAGCAAGCAATTAGGAATAACAAGGACCAGCGTGCATGGAGGAGGCCCAGAGGAAGAGCCAGGCCCAACAGGAACAGAGTAATAGATGGCTCAGGGGATAGGATGCTGGGCCTGGAATCAGGAAGACCTGAATTCAAATGTGGCCTCAGACACCTCCTAGCTGGGTGACCCTGATGCCAAACCACTCCAATATCTTTGCCAAGAAAACCCCATCAACAATATGATCCACAGGGTAATGAAGAGTCAGACATGACTAAAGGACTAGACAACAACGGAATAACTTTCTGGGCATAGCTCAAAAAGAGGCGGAGCCAAGATGGATTCAGGATGATGTGACTGTGACGCTGTAAACTTCGTTGCTTTGCTTGTCTCTGAACCCTTCACACTCAGCACAGTGTCTTGCACATAGAACTCCTACTTCACACTTTGGTGGTTTTCAGTTTTCACTGCTGAGTACTCCCTCCATCAGTGCAGATTACAATCCATCCATGCTGTCCCATTGTGTACAACTCTCATCCAGATCTTTCCAAAATCCCCAACAGAATGTCTAATGAACTAGAAGTCTTAAAAAAAATTTTTTTTGAGTACCAACTGCAACACCTGGATTTCTCATTTGTTTTTCATTTTTGCTATATGAACTCAATTTTTACCTTTTGCAAGAGGCCTCTACTGATCCCATGACTGCTAGTGCCTTCCTTCTGAGATCACCTTTCTTTACTCAGTATATCTTGTATGCTCATCATTATTTACTTGGTGTTTCTTCCTTTAGCTAAGCTCCTTGAGATCGGAGATCATGGGTTTTGCATTGTTTGCATTCCCAGAGCTTAGCACAATGGCTTGCCATACAGAGCTTAGTAAATGTTTGTTGACTGACTAAAAGCTGAAAGAGATGGGGTGGAGGGAGGGAGGCAGAGACAGACACAGAAAGAAATGGTAGAGCCAACTTGCCAGCTCCTCTTACTAGGAAAAGTTAGTAGCCCCTCACAAAGTAACACTGAGATAGGTGGCAAACAAGAAGGGTATCCCATGGGCAAGAGAATTTGGCAGGGAGCTAGTGAGACTCCGTGTCTGCTTGGAGGGGAAGAAAGGGGACAGGAGGCCCAACATGGCATGAAGACAGTAGTAGGAGCAATGCCATTTTTAGAAAATGTGGATATCCCTGCAGTGTTGAGTCTTGAGTAGCTGTCAGCCACACATATTTTCTGTGTGTGACCTTACACATGTATATCTGGCTACACTTGTTTCCTCTGCACATGCTCCACCCATCTACTAACATGGCCATTATGAGAATCCACACTTTAAACTGATTATATGCAGTCTCCTGGGGGGAGATCATGCTGCCCAGTTCTCCCATTATTTGTTGAATGAGAGGGTAGTACCAGATGATATTTAAAGTTTATGTTCTATGGACCAAGCTCACTACTAACTCTAACATTCTATGTCTTATATTCAAAGGTCCTTTCTAAATAAAGCTTTCTTTCTGTAACACATAAAGATAATAAATATTTGTTGTATTAGAAAGGAAATTAGATCGAAAGCTAAAGCCCCAGCTAATAGGCAAGAGAACAATGACACTGAGAACTGGCATGTACCAAGAACTAGGATAATGTGGACACTAAAGGTTCTAGTGCCACTGAAATGAGAAAAGCAAGAGGAAGCAACAGCAAAACAGGTCTGAAAAGACAGAAGGATCCAGCCGAAGTTTCTAAGACACAAGAGAAGTTCCAGGAAACTGAGCCCATGGACAGTCAAAGAAAGAACGGAAGTTGCTCTGTGTGGACCCCTGCATAGAGTCACAGGATATAAGAGCTAAAAAGGCCCCCAGGTGCCATTTAATCCAGCTTTCTCATTTTATAGATAGGAAAACTAAGAACAGTAAAGGTGTAGTGACTTGCCTAAAGTCATATAGATAACTACCAATGGAACCAGGATTAGAATCCATGTTTCCCAGTTCCCAACCCAGTAATTTTCCCATTATGTTACCCATTAAGGGAGTACCCCTGCAAAGGTCTCTAAAGAGAAAGGACACATTAACTAAAGATTGTTACTGGTACAGTTATTCAGTCATTTCAGTCATGTCTGACTTTTTGTGAGCACCTTTGGGGTTTCTTGGCAGAGATACTGGAGTGTTTTGCAATTTCCTTCTCCAGCTCATTTGACAGATGAGGAAACTGAGGCAAACAGGGTTAAGTGATTTGTCCAGAGTCACACTGCTAGTAAGTGTCTGAGGCTAGATTTGAACTCAAGAAAATAAATCTTCCTGACTCCAAGCCCAGCACTCTATCCACTGTTATCACCTAGCTGCCCTAATTAAAAGATAGATAACCTCAGTAAAAACTAATGTTTTATCTATATCCTCATTCAGGGGTCCTTATTTTCTGGCTGCACTCAATTACTAACAGATTATAATTATCAGTGTTGATAATCACGGTAATAATATAATAATGTAAATAATCCTATTTCAACAGTACTTTAATTTGGTAAACTGTTTACCTTGCAATAGCTGGTGGAAATAGTCTCCATTTAGGATAAGAAACCAAAAGCTCAGTGAGAAGTGACTGGCCCAAAAGTGACACAGTTAATGAGTGTTAGAGCTGAGACTTGAACAAGGATCTTCTAACTCCAAAGCCAGAGTTCCTTCTATTTCCCATTTTAAAAGGAAACTACTTTTCATTTTAAAATACTGCCCACTCATGAAAGGGATCACCATCTTATTCCATTCTAAAGAGAGTTGGAGGATCCCTCCCTCCCTTAGCTCAGATCCCTCTTCCAAACATTCCTGCATTCTTTACCACCACAGCACAGGGAGAATTTTCAACAGAGGGATCAAGGTTTGGAACCATCTGCAGAGATGGAGAGAGACATGGGAAGTTAGAGGGGAAAGCCCTATGCTCAGCTTCTGGGCTGCAGCTCTAGAATCTGGTGGACAAAGCAAAAGAACTGAGTTAGGCAGCCCTGATGCAACCTCTTAGACCTCTTGTCTTCTTTGGTCTCATCTGGAAGCTGTACTGATGATCGAGCTCACCATCTTAGAAATCTGTATGCATAGCTTTAGCAATGGAAGATAAAACTTTACTGGGAAATGAGAAAGATTGGGAAGACAAAAGTGAAATATGAAAAGAATTCCTTAAAACCTGAGGGCTTTATGACTATAGGAGAGTGGTAGAGTTCCACCATCTGGGCTCAAAATTTGACTCTGCCACTGTGGATCCCAGATGTATAACTGGAGAGACACTTAGAGCTCATTCATCCTCCTCATTTTATAGATGAGGAGACAGAAGTGCAGACACTAAGGTGACCTGCTCAAAGTAATACAAGCAACAAATGAGGGGCAGGGCCTGGATTCAAGTCAAGGGCATCTGACTCCAAATCCAACTCTTTTTCCACTGTAGTACTTCATGTGTGACCTTGGGCAAGTAATTTAACATCTTTGAATCTCCTTTCCAGATCTATGAAATACCTTCCAGTCCTAAATCTATGATCCTATGCATGTAGTAGGAGTGACTATAAATGTGTAGAACACTTGGTTTATGAACCCAAAGGAGCCCATTTTCTTTGACCACAGAGATATATCAAATCATAAAATAATAAGGCTTAACCTGGAGGCAGAATTATATTTGTCGTTTCTAAAGATCTCTGGTAACTAACCAGGCTTTAGTAACCCTCCTCAGGTTTTAACTATCATTTTGATTGGGAAATCATTCGTTATTTGTCATCTAAATTCCATAGTCTATAGCTAAACCTCACTACCTCCTCTGGGAAATTTGTTTTTAGTAGAGATTAGCTGGTCATTGGTTTAATGAATAGGGTATTGGAGCTAACTCCTTAGGGTGGGTTGGAGTCCTGACGCTGACATTTCCTAATGATTGGACCTATTTGGCCTTTGGTTTCCTCCTCCCCAAACAAAAGGATATCTAGCATGGTAAAGCAGAAAAAGACCTGGATTTGGAGTCAGGGTATCTGAATTTGAATCTAGTCTCTGCTACTTAATATTGTCTAATTGTATAACTTCCCCATGACTCAGTCTCTTCATCTAGAAAATGGGGAAATTGGACTAGGCAGGCTTTGAGGTTCCTTTCAGTTCTAAACTGATGATCCTCTTAGGACTAAATGATCTCCAAGATCTCTTCTGAAACCTACGGTAGCTCACGTTTATATAGCAGTTTAAGATTTGCAAAGTACATTTCATAGATGGTATCATTTAATACTCATAAAATCCTATGAAAAGCTAAAATTATCCCCATTTTAAAGATGAGGAAACCGAGGGTCTATTTAGGTGACTTGCCCTGGGTTGCACAGCTCTTAAGTTTCTGAGGAAGAATTTGATTTGGGTCTTCCTGACTCCAGGTCTACTCTATCACCATGTGCTACTTAGCTCCTAGAGAGGTTGTGAGAATCATATAAAATGAATTCTGTGAATCCTCTTTAAAAGCATAAAGTGCTATATAAATATCACAAAGAGGCAAAAAGGTCTCCAGTCACAGATGGGCAATACCAGCTCATTTGTTTATGCCTCCAAGAGCTCTCTTCATGAACTTAAATAAGGTCCCATTCAATTTTCTTGGCCTGATTCTTATTATGACTTCCTGGAGATACTCAATGGAAGTGCCTTTTAATTTTAGGTTCTAAAGAAGAGCCCTAAAGAAGGGAAGCCAGGAGTCTCTCAAGCTCCTCTCTCTTTAAACCCATGGGCCCACCCCCAGTCCCTTACCAATCTCTTCAACAACACTCTAGCTTTGCTGAACCTTCTGTATCCTCCAGTGACTTTGGCAAGGCCAAATTTAGAGTCTTTACTTCTGAAGGAGGTCAGGCGTTTCTGGACTGAGAATCCATAGGGCAGGGTGTAGGCCCATGCTTAGTGCAAAAACTGAATCCAGCTCCCACATATCAAAATCCTAAAATCCTAGATTTAGAATCTAAAATTCTAGATTTAGAAAACCCTAGAGGCCATCTACATTAACCCATCTAGTCTTTGACCTGTGTGGGAATTCCTCTATAGCATCCTTGAGAGGAGATGATCAGGGACTGAGCTTTTATGGGGAAGAAGAAGAGACAGAGAAGAAAATGAAACAGGAGCGATTAGTAGGAAGAGAGCTAGGACAGTACAGGACTGTACTGAGGTTAGACATCAGTTGTCTTAAAAAGGAGTGGGAGAAGGGAGGAAGGTTTCCAAAGGTATTAAATGCAGCAGAGATGCCATCTAGTATTTGTTTGGACACTTACAAGAATTGGCAGTTTACAATCTCAAGAGGCAGCCATTACATTTCTGGATAACTCTAGTTGCTAGAAAGTTCTTTTTTTAGGAACAGGACCTGGACCTATGATTTCACTGATAGAGAGAACTCCCTCTACCAATACAGGATAGAAGTTTTTCTGAAGCTTACAATCTCTTTAGAGAGTTGCTTAGAACACTGAGAAAAGTTATATGACTTGCTTAGGCTTATAGAGCCAAGGTGTCAAGTCTTAGAACTTGAAACCAGGTCTTTCTAACTGAAGATGGCTCTCTGTATTCACTGTGCCTTGTTTCTTCTCAAGGTGGGATCCCAAGATCTGGTTTCTTCTTTATATTGAGCTGAAATATTCCTCCATGAAATAATCAAAACAGCCCCTTGATTAGATGTGTATGGGGTGATTCAAGGAGGACTAACACCTCTGGTGTCAGGGTTTGCCGAACCCTTCTCAGGGCTGCTCATCTATCTCTGGTGCCCACCTGGTACTCAACTCTCACCCGATGGCTCCAAAAAGCTATAGCATGTGCAGTAGCTATACCTGGTAAATCATCTTGACAGTCTGTGTAAACCAGGTTGAAGGTAATCAACAGGCCTCAAACCATTGGTGTTAGGGGGATATCTGCCTCAAACATGAAAAGACTTTCCCTGGTAAAATGAGCAGATAAGAACAATTTGTTCCAATGGTCATGAAGCAGGCTGAAGCAGGCACTGTGGAATACTTAGAACTTGATTAGACATGGAAGATGGTAAGGTCATTCACTGCACCCTGGGCCATTACCAGTCATCTTGACTTTTGTATTGCCACTAGACTTTGATGACTCTGGAAGAGAGAGGGAGGCTGATGACTTTGTGCGGCTCTGCTTCACTTAAATCCATTTCACCCATGAGTCAAGATATTGCCCATGATGTCATTGGTCCTTTTTGAAAACGAAGGACCAAAACAACAACTTCATGATTGCAGAGTGTTTTGTATTCATTAACCTCTTCATTCCACACATCTGTACCTTTAGTAAAGCAACTATTACTGTTCCCATTTTACATAAGAAGAAACTGAGAATCAGCGGTAAAGTGATTTACTCGAGGTCACACACAGCTAACAGGTCTTGGAGTCAGGATTTGAATGGTGGTTTTATCATTCCATTTTCAATGATCTCTGTGCTAAGCCACTTTCCTTGAAACTGTTAAGTCAAGTGTGTATGTATGTGTATGTATGTGTGTATATATGTGTATGTGTGTGTATGTGTGTGTGTGTGTATGTGTGTGTATGTGTGTGTAGATGCCTCCATCAGGGTATGAAGTAAGACAAGAAGCACTTGGAGATCCCTCTTCATCTTTCAGTGTGGTAAATGATCATGCCCCACCCCACCCTCACCTATACAACTGTTCCTTGGGCAGATTGCCCCCCTCGCCCACCACGACATGCCCAGAGGTTTTGTCTGAGGATAAGATGGGAAGGGTCTAGACCTATCCTGGATCTATCATCTTTCAGAGAATAAACACTCAGATATTGCTTCTCCTCTCCTCATTTGCTTTCCCTGAAATTATATCTCCCTGGTGAGCAATGATCAATTTCTCCATATCAGGCACTTCCGGAAGCAGGAAAGTACTGGCTGTGCTTCTGGGAGCCACTGAAAACAGATCTGGAACCAGATGTGCCTTTTGGGAATTAATGATCCATTTTATTTCCACCATACATTTTTTTCATGAGTTAATTTATCTGTCCACCTCAAGCAGAGAATATTATTAAGGTCAATGTTGAGAACAGTGTTAAAGAGAGTGTCTCGAGTAATAGAAAGAGTACAGCTCCGGGAGGTAAAAACCTAGGTTTAAATTCTTACCCCACCCCTGCCTTCTTCCTTTCCATTTAATGGTTGTATGACTCTGCGCCAGCCACAGTCTCTCTGGGCCTGCTTTCTCATCTGCAAAACAAGGATAGCAATATTTACACTCCCTTCCTCAAACAGTTGCTGTGAGAAAACGTACAGAATTACCAGAATCTGAGTTAATTTTATTAGAGATAAGGTCTGCACTTTGCTTGCTTCCTCCCTGGGTTTCTGTGCTACTGAAAGAGTTCAAGTTTAGGATTAAATAAGAAGGTAGTGTGGTGTAATGGAAAAAGGACTGGATTTGGAGTCGGAGGACTTGAATTTGAATTATGACTTTGCTACTTGTTGCCTTTGTGACTTTGGATAAGTAATTTATTCTTTGGAGGGTTTTAGTTCCCTCCATTATCTGTTAAATGAATGGGTTATACTAGATCTTAGGATCACAGAGGTGATAGTGATTCCTTACTATTGAAGAAATCTAGAGAGGCTGCTAGGTGGCGTGGTGTTTGGAACCAGGACCTAGAGTCAGGAAGACCCAAGTTTAAATCCAATCTCAGACACTTACTAGCTATGTGACCCTGGGCAAGTCACTTAACCCTGTTTGCTTCAGTTTTCTCATCTGTAAAATGAGCTGGAGAAGCAAATGATAAATCCCTCCAGTATCTTTGCCGAGAAATCCCCAAATGGGGTCACAAAGAGTGGGACACAACTGAATAACAACAAATATAATGCTTTAAGGTTTGTAAAGCCCTCTACAAATACTATCTCATTTGATCCTCACAACAGTCCTGGAGGATACATGCTATTACTCTGCCCATTTCTCAGATGAGGAAACTGAAGTGACTTGTCCAGTGCTATCCACTGCCTATAAGTCTATCAAATAATAAACTTGTTGAATATGACCTAGCCATGACTTACTCTTACTATCTTGTTCACCATTCTCTGAGAGGAAGCGTGGTAAAAATGGAAAGAATACTGTACTTACAAATCAAGTGAGACTTGAGTTTGAATCCTCCCTTTGATCTTTCCCACCTCTTTTTTGAGCCTCAGTTTCCTTACCTGTTAAACGAGAATTATAATACCTGTAGTACCTACCTCACAGGTTGTGGTTAGGATCAAATGAAATAAAGTATGCAAAACATTTGGAAAACCTGAATGTTTACATTATTAATCAATTACATTATCAATGTTACATTATTACTCAGCTAAAGTACCACCTTCAAAACTGGCCTTTTCTGACTCCACTCCACCCCCAGCTGCTGGTGCCTTCTCCCCAAATTACCTTGCATCATATAAATATGTATATATGTGTGTGTGTATATATTGCATGTACATATATTATATATATACACACATATATACACACACATGTACATGTCATGTTCCCATCCCCTTTGCATATACATTCTTTGAGAGTTTATATTCTCAAGACACTGTAGAATCTATATACTCCAGAGACTATTTTATATTTTGCCTTTGTATCCCTAGTGCCTAGAGGAATGCTTGGCGTTTAGTAAGTGATTAATATATGCTTGTTAACGGACTGATTCTCTGGACCCACTAGAGTTTCTCAATGTTCTTTGTAAAATATGCTGCCCCAACCCAGATGCAATATTGCAGACATACTGTGACCAGGGCACGGTACAATGTTATTACTGACTCTCTCTTTTGAGATCACCAGATCACCTTTTGAGACCACCTTAAAGTAGCCTAAGCTGACATTTGATGTTTTTGCCTGCCACGAGTCATAGGATTTTCCTTATGCACAAATCTAATCACGTCACTCCTCTTCAATATCTATAACCTAGCAATCCCACTATCAGACATATTCCTCAGGAAAGTCAAAGAAACAAAATTCCAACATACAGTAAAACATCCATAGTGCCATTCTTTGTGACTTAAAATAGGTACCTATCCATGGGTGAATGTCTGAAAACCCATGATATACAAATGTAATTGAACAGTACTGTGCTGTAAGAAAAGATAAATAATGAAGAATTTTTAAAAATGTGAAATTTTATGTTACAAAATATTTGATTACAAAGTGAAAAAAGCAGAATCATATAAATGTATACATATGGACATAATGACTCCAAAGTAAATGAAATAACTAAAAGTTATAACTAATTTATATAAAATAACTAAATTTAAAATATATTTTATATTTATATATAAATTAATTGATATATAACATAAAATATATATTTATAACATCTATAACTAAATATAAATATAAAACTATACATATATAAAATAACTAAAAATAACTAAACTCTAAGCTAATAAAGAACCAACAACGAATCCAGGGGTGGGGAACCTGAAGCCTCAAGGCCACATGGCCTTCTAGGTCCTTGAGTTCGACCTTTTGACTGAGTCCAGTTTTTACAGTTTTATCAAGGGGATTGTTCTGTGAAGTTTGGATTCAATCAAAGGGCTGCACTTGAGGACTTACAGGGCCATATGTGGCCTCAAAGTTGCAGGTTCCCCACCCTTGTTAGAGAAGAGAAAATGACACACAGCTCCAATGAGAACACCACTATCTCTTAGGGTTTTCCCTCTTCCACTCCCTCAACTGCGATCTCGGATTAGAAAAGGAAGCAAAGTCAACATTTGACTGGCCCAGGGGAGTGGTCAAGGATCAGCTCCACCTCTCTTCCTGCCCTTCCGGGTGGCCTCTGGCTGTGTTAAGTAGCTTCTCTGGCCCCTCCAACCTGACAGATGTGTAGACCACAAGAGTCACAATACCCTGCCCTTCTATCCAGACATGGTTCTATATGCAGCTGAGAGGGACCTACCCAAGCTACGTACCACCAGATTCTTGTTGAATATACTTGCCATATTAGGGCTAAATAAATCTTAACCATATTCAGTGACATCCAAATGCCTCATTTTATCTCAACTCAAACCTTAAATAGCAGGGTGCCAATGTCAGGCCCACCCCTAACACCTCCCTCTTGGGAGCAGAAGGGTAAAGAGCTGTCAGACTGTCATTGTATTGGCTGTTTTTACTTGTTTTTCTTTTTCCTAAGGAGGGTTCAATCACAGAGTTGGGAGGGGTTTCCCTCCTCCTTTCTAGAAATGAATGTGACATAAATACAAAAAGTATCAATTAAAAAAATTAACCCTTCATAGTACATCATGGCCTACTGAATAAAGCCTGAGATCTCAACCTTTGAAATTCTCTTCTCTGATCACAATCTCTGGCTTTCCAGATAACATCTGAGAGGGAACACTGTACAGTAAAAAGATTGTTCCTGTTCCAAAAAATACCAGCTGTGCTGTCAGAGGACATGGTTTAAATTCTACTTCTAATGCTTATTTGGGGCCACTACGTGGTACAGTTGATAGAGCACCAGGTTTGGAGTCAGGAAGATTTGGCTTTCTGAGTTTAAATCTGACCTCAGACATTTACTACCTGGATGACCCTGGGCAATTCCTTTAATTATGCTTGCCTCAATTTCCTCATCTGTAAATCAGCTGGAGAAGGAAATGGCAAACCACTCCAGTATCTTTGCCAAGAAAACCCCAAATGGAGTCATGAGGAGGTAGGCGCTACTAAAATAAATGAGCAACAAAAATGCTTATTACTTTTGGCATTGGGAATCTTGCTCCTAAATTCTTCACCCCCAAATCCTTATCTATACAATGAGGAGACTGGATCAAACAGTCTTCTAAATCTATGACTCTCTTGCCTCCTTCCTCTTCATCCTCACCTTAATCTGCACACTTTTCATCCCTCCCTGTTCTGGACTCATTTCCATTTACTATCCTTCCTAGTCTCTAATTTATAGTTAACAAGTTCAACATGGCACCAACCTCTACCATCAAATCCCTTTTCTCTTCATCTTCAGCTGCTTGAAGGCTGCTAATATTCAGCTCTTGGTTACCCTTACCACCTGCCTTCTCTGTTTAACCCCCTAGCTGCTGAGCAAACTGTAGGAAATTGTGATACTATGCATATAGTGTTTCCATTACAAATCCATGTGATCTAATTTCAACCTGGCCCTTCTTACTGCACAGAAACATTTTTATTCATCTGATTGACTTTCTATTACATTCTCCTCAGTAGCCATTCCAAATCTTCCCCTCTCCAGCCCCCAATTATACCTCCCAACTCCCTTCTTTCAGCAGATGATAGTTTCCTACTGTACTGAGAAAGCTAAGGCTATCCATTGTGGATTTTCTTAACTTTCCTCCTTCATAACTCTAAACCTTTCTTGATCTTCACCCATCATTTCTTCCACTGTCAGAGGATGAGACAGTCCCTCTCTTTGCCCAGTATTCTACTTCTTTCCTCAATCCCTATACTCACTGATTTTTCAATCCTGTACAGTAATCTGGCTTCTGACACTACCATTCTTTAGGAACTACTTTCTCAAAGGTCACCAACTGCTACTTTTGAAGGCTCTGCCCCTCCCCCTTCCCACCCCACCCAGTTATCCATATTGAATTTTCTGTAGCTTTAGCTATTGTTGACCATCTTTCTCTTTTTGGATGGTGTCTCTTACCTGGGCTTCTGTATATTGCTCTCCTCTGATTCTCTCTATCTGGCCTGAATTATTGTCACAGCCTTCTAATTAGTCCACTGCCTCCAGTCTCTTCCTTTGGCAGTACATCCTTGATGCGATTGCCAAAACAATCCTTCTAAGACCTAAGTCTATGTCACTGGCCTAGTTAATAACATTCAGTGGCTTCCTCTTGTCTACAGAAGAAAAAAAAAACACCTAGTATTTTACTCCCATCCTAGTTTCTATAGTAATGGGTACACCTTTTTGCTCCCAGAGCAGAGCTGCTCCTCTGCTTTGAGGCACAAAACTCAAAAATCTCCACAAAGACTCCTAGGAACTCTTAGCTCTGCTCCTTTCTCCTGGATTTTGGGAGAAGCAGCCTGGGTTAATTTGCATAATTCAGCTCAGCTGCTACAGAGAAAAATGGGACTCTTAAAGGCAAGTGGAGTACAGGGGCCCACTCTGAACCCTCAAATACAGAGGGACATAAGTGTGAGGCAGTCTGGTTAGGCACAATAGGAAAATGGGTGCAAACAGGACTGACTCTCTATGCCTTAATAATGTCAACAGGAAAAGAGACTCTTTAAACACTCAAAGAGGGCATTCCCACTGCGACTCAGAAGAACCTCATTGTGTGGAAGGTTGGTATGAAAGACAAAAATCTCAAAATGCTAGAAGCACTCTGGGTTAGGCCTATGAAAGAATTGAAACTGCTAGTTGAGGCACCAGAATAATTTTTCCATGAACTTCCAAAAAACAATGAACACTGCTGGAATAAAGCTTACCTTTGAGGAAGGTGAGGTAGAGCTGAGCAAAGCATCAGCAAAAAGAACAAACTCATCTGGAAGGGTATCTTAGGGCAACAACAGTCCTGAGGGCCAAAAGTCACAATACTTTACAAGATCTAAGGAGAACTATGGAGGAGAGGGAGATTAATTGGAACTTTCAGAGAAAGAACAAAATGTGACTTACACAAAGGGACCGACAAGGAGAAATCATCTCTGACTTCCTTTGCTAAGGTTAGGGCCAGGGGAATTTTGGAGCTAGCTTATTTTCCAGTGTATTTACATTTTGGGAATTGGCAAAAAAAGGCTATAAAATCAGGGCTTCATTTATTGTTGCTTGTTTAGGCTGAAGAAAAGAATAGAGAAATATTAATAATGCAGGTTAAACTTAAAAATGAGTTCTAGGTACATCTTTTTTGGGGGTTTTTAGTTGTTGTTGTGTGTGTGCTTTTTAAAGAAAGCCAGTTGTTAAACATTTACCAGCACACTACTGTCTAAGAAGGAGGGCTATATGACAAGTCATAGAGATTGTATGGATTGAAGGGGTCTTGTGACTCTGTGGGCTTAGGTACATGTTCTCTCTACATCCTTTACTACCTTAATTAAACTTTTCTCCAGTTTGCACTCTTATGACCTGAGAGCTTGTAAAGGAACCTTTCAGCTAGCACTGGGAAAGTGGCAGATGCCGAAGTTTCCATTTCTACCTAAGTAGTGGCAATAGACTAGAGAAATGAAGGGTCTTTCTTATCAGGTGGGAACAGCAGTGTGTTGATAAATGCTTAACCACCAGTTCTCTGACGGGTAAAAATGCACTCGGACACACCCGGAAGTTTAATTTTCATTATTAACATTTTCTGCAACATCCTCTTAAGCCTAGACACTCCACAAAGCACTAAATCACACCTAGATGTGCAGCTTTTCGATTTCCAAGGTGTAAGTGGTTACACTGTAGCATTTCCCTTCATGGATGTCAGTTTCAGTAAAACTGGACTACATATGCGCAATTGTTTCCCTTCTGATATCAAATGAAACCAGTACGGAGTAAGCACTTAATACACGCTTATGGACAGACTTATTGATGGACACAAAATGTTTCCTGACCTTCACTAATCTTCTGTCTGTGGTGGGGCGGACGAACTAGGTTCTCTGGTAGGAACTGACCAAGGAACGCGCCGGGGGGAGATGGAGCTGCTGTTTGAGGGGAATAAGGCGCAGCTCAGCGGGGCTTCCTTGGGCTGCGAGGTCACTCCTCCTCCTCGCCTCCCTGGAACCCGGCTCCATCTCACAGAGCCCCAGTTACGGGAGAGGGTCAGGGAGGAAGCCCCACAAGCGCTCTGCCAGCCGCGGCCCGTCCTCGTGCTGGACAGCAGCCCCGACGGTCCGAGGGGCCCATCAGCAGCGGGCGCTCCGCGCTCCCAGGGCTGGGCGCTCTGAGCACGGCGCGGACAGCCCAGCCCTGCACGGCCACCACGAGCCCTGAGGACCCTGGAGGACAGCCTTCGAGTCGGGACACCCCCACTTTCTTTGGGAGTTTCTGGTAAAAACAGAATACAGTTTCCTCTTTCACTTCCCCTTAACCCTGGCCCTTCCCCTCTTCCGTTTCCCTCCTCTTTTCCTTCCTTCCTCTTCCTCTCCTCTATTGTCTCTCCTTTTTCCTCTTCCTCCCGGGTATCTGCAACGCAGGACTCAGCCGCCAGGTGGCGCGGGAGAAGGGCAAGAGAGGCGTGGAAGGAAAGCGCTCGGAGAAGGGGGGGGAGAGGCGGGGTCCTGTCAGCTGAACGCTGCAGCACATGATCCGCGCCGGCCGGCAGCCGGGGGTCACATGATGGGGCCGGAAGGGGTGCCCGGGAATGGCTCGGAGGGAGGGTGCTGAGGCTGGAGCCCGAGCCTGGAGGCGGGAGCGGGTGAGTCAGGGTGGGATGGCACGGGGCGTGCGCTGGGTTGGCATCCGTCCGGGGGTGATGGGGTTCAGGCCAAGGTCCCCCACCTGGCGGCAGCCCGTGGGGCAGAAACGAAGGTTGTTCCCGGGGCGGAGCTGGAGGAAGAAGAGGAGGAGGGAAGCGGGTGTGTGTGTGTGTGTCTGTCTGTGCCTCTGTGCCTGTGTGGCGCCGTGTCCCTGGTTGTGTGCCTGTGTCTCCGGTGTACACTCGCGGGCCACTTGGAGATCGTGTCGCCCGGTGTGTGTTTTTGTGGATGCGCGGGTGGATGGGTCTCTCAGTGTGACCTGCGGTTCTCTAGAGCGACTGTTTTGTGTGTGCATTTGAGGGGGGACGGGGTTGGGCCAGCGGGTCTGGAAAGCAGGAACCCTGCTGAGATGCTGGGAGGTCAGAGACGAGCTCGCCCGGTCCTAGGAGAGGAAAAACCTAAATGAGAAAGAGGCCCCTCGGCGTGGCCCTATGGCTGGCTTCTTGGACTATTTCTCCATCGCCGCCACACCCTTCAGCCCAGTAACCCGAAGCCTTCAAACCTAAAGGGTCTTTGGGACTTAGAATAGTCCTGGGCCAGCCCTCTCCTTCTAAAGAGGAAAGTGAGGGTCAGTAACTTGTTTAGGATTACACAGTGAATGGTAGAATGGACTCCATAACCCAGGTTATTTCCAATGTGCTGGACTATTTTCTGCCCCAAGAACTTGTCTTTAGATGTGGCCTGAAGGAAACATTGTTTCTTTCCCCATCTCTTCTCTCCAGCCCTTACCCAGTCGTTCTTACAGTGTTTGAACTGTAACCATTTGGGCTTGTGGTTTCCTTACCATTATGATCGTAGAAGCGACCACTCGTGATTTCCTGTAGACTCAGCACTCTGAGGATTTCATTCTCTCGTTGTCTCCTAATATTTCTTCTGATAAGCCATATAATAATGGGAATCTCATTACATTTTTGAATAGAAGGCTGAATATCAGGATGGGGAAGAAATATCATTTGAAGAATAACTTCAATGTTGACAGGAGACTACAAACGTTGATTCAGTGACTACTGTGTTTGAAGATCAGTGAACACAATCGCAAAGATGCAGCAGCTCTTACCCTCAAAGAGCTGATCTTTCTCTTTTGTTACCTTAGGGGAAGTGTTTACTCATCTCCCTAGTATCTCCCTCTTTAAATTATCTTGCATTTACTTGCTTATAAGTTGTGGCCCTTTGTAGGAGGTACAAGTATAGACTCCTTAAAGGCAAAAGACAGTGACTTTTTTCTTTTTAAAATTTTGTTTCTACTGTGGCTTTTGCAATATTAATGCCTGTTGAATTGAAATGAATTATCAGTTGGGGAAATCGCCAAAGACTTCCTGAAGGAGGTGGCATTTGATTTGAGCCTTGAAGAAAGATAAAGATTCATTGCGTCAGAATTGCATTCACAACCGGGGACCCAGAGATGCAGCTCAAACAAATGCAAGGGATTTGGAGGTAGAATGTATGGTTCATGAACCCCCTATTCCAACTTGGTAGCAACATAAAATGGGTGAAATGTCAATTAAGTCTGGAAAGGTATTCAAATAACTTTAAGGATATGGATGGTTTATAGTACTAGGACTTTCTCTTTCTCCTCAGTAATCCAATTTTTGGTGAAGGTGGTAAAAGCTGTTGTTACTTGCCCCCTCTTGTAAGTTGATAGGCTTGCCTTGAAATCTAATCATGAAAAGATCATGGTAGCTTGGTGTGGAAAGAATCCAGAACTCCAGGAATCAGCCAGGAGACCTTCCAGCCCAGGTCTGATTTATTTGTCCAAACAAGGAACTATCTCTGCTATACCATGAGTCACGCTAAAAGCAGGACTTGACGGTAGATTTTTAGAGCAAGTTGTCCTAGAAACAGCTGTTTTATCTGGGATTATAGAGTTGTAAAGGGGAACAGGCCTTAGAGATGATCATTTTGAACTGTTCCTTTTACAGTTGAGGAAACAGGTTCAGAGATGTTAAATGTCCAAGATTAGTGGCAGAAACTAAAGCACATTTGAGGATCTCCAGACTTCGAAATCAGTGCTTTTCCTAAGCATTCTTTTCTATGTATTATTTTCAGTCATCACTTAAACTGGAGCTAGATATTATTTTGTATGACTCTTAAATATAATCAGGATTCTCTTTAGGAATTTTATAAGAGCCAGTTAGTAATGATTAGTAAAAAAATTTTTTTATTTTTGCATTCAAACACTACTTTGCTCTAAAGCTATGAACCTTAGGAAGAGCTTTGGGTAAAGAAGCTAATACCTATAAGAGAGGGCTTGGTAGTAGTAGACTGGATTTCTGTGTTTGGTGATGGATATAACAGAGGCTGCCCTAATAGTAATATCAAGTATCCCTCCCTTTAGCTGTCATTTTTTCAGTCATTCATTTTCCTGCTCCTTCTGCCCTAGTTTTTCCTCTCTTTCTCTTCTTTGGGCTGATCCCTTGGAGCAGGTGTGGTTAGAAGATGGGATATTTCAGTTCAGCTTTATGAGGTCTTTGTTATTTTTTGCCTCATCCTTAGATAACCTATCCCAGGCTAACCTCCTCCTTCCCCTTCCCCCCAATACTTATTATAATGGCCCCCACTATTATTAAGGAATTAGCTATTTATATACAGTTAGCACATCCTGTTAATTCTACCTTAACATAATCTCATTGCCCCTTCCTTTCTGTTGCAACCCTGTCACTCTAGTATAAACTTGTACTTCTGAAATAGCCTCTTAACAGTTCTCTCTACTTTTAGTCCTTTCCCCTTCCAGTCTGCCCTGCATATGCCACTGGATTAATCATCCTTAGATACAGCTCTAAATATGCCACTTCTCTGTTCAAAATCCTTCAGTGGTCCTCTTTTGCCTACCACATAAGCTCATACTTCTTATCTTGATATTAAAGACCCTTAGCAATCTGGCTGTCAGTCAATAACCATTTATTAAGATCCTTTTATATTTCAGGCACTGTGCAAAGCACTGGGAAACTACAGAGAAAGGCAAAAGACAATTCCTGCTCTCAAGGAACTCACGTTCTAATGGGGGTGACAGCATGTAAACAACTATACACAAGACAAATTGGAAATAGTCAGCAGAGGGAAGGTTTTAGAAGTAAAAGGGATTAGGAAAGGCTTCCTGTAGAAGGTGTCATTTTAACTGCAACTTGAAGGAAGCCAGGGATGATGAGATGAAAGCATTCTATCCATGGGATATAGCCAATGAAAATACCCAAAATTCAGGAGATGAAGTGTCTTGTTCAGGGAATAGCAAGGAGTCCAGTATCACTCAACTGTAGAGTATGTGGAAGAGTCAGGGGTGAATAAGTTATAAGAAGACTGGAAATGTAGAGAGGTACTAGGTTACAAAGAGCTATGAATGCCAGAGGATTTTATATTTGATCCTGGAGGTGATAGGGAGCCACTGGAGTTTACTGAGTAAGGGTGGGACATGGTCAGACCTGCTTGACAGCTTAGATGAGGATAGCCTAGAGTGAGGGGAGACTTATGGCAGGTAGACCAACTAGCAGACTATTGTAAAAATCCAGGTGTGAGGTAATAAGGGCCTGTGCGGGAGGCGGCAGGGGCAAGGTGGGGTGGGGTGGCAGGGTAGTGGAAAAAAGTGAGAAATGTTTCAAAGGCAAAATTGACAGATCTTGGTACCAGATTCAAAATGGGGGTTGGGTGGGCAGTGAGAGAGAGCAAGAAATTGAGGATGACACCTAGTTTCTGAGCCTAGGTGGCTGGGAGGGTAGTACTAAGAAAGTTTGGAAGGGGTGAGGAAAGGTCACAAGTTCAGTTTTGAACTTGTTGACTTCAAGATGCCTATGGGATATCCACTTTGAGATATACAATAGGCAATTGGAGATGTGAGATTGGAGGTCAGCAGAGAGGTTAGGATCACATAAGTAGATTTGAGAACCATCAGGATAGAGACAGTAATTACATTCATGGGAGCTGATGAGATCACCAGATTAAATACTATAGAGAGAGAAGAGAAAGAGGGCCCAGAACAGAGCTCTTTGGGACACCCATGGTTAGCAGGTGTGACCTGGATGAATACCTAGCAAATGAATCAGAGAAGCAGCCATCAGATAAGGTAGGACGAGAAGCAGGAAAAAGTAATATCACAAAGACTGAGAGAAGAAAGTATCAAGGAAGAGAGGGTGATTAACAGTGTCAAAGGCTGTAGAAAAGTCAGGAAGGATGAGTACTGGGGAAAGACTATTAGACTGGGCAATTAAGAGATTACTATTAACTTTAGAGAGAGCAGTTCTGATTAAATGATGAGTTTAGAATCCAAACTATAGAGACTTAGACGAAAGTGAAAGGAAAGTGGAGACAACTAGCCGCAAAGAGCAGAAGAGATATGGGTGGAAATGGACAGCTCAAATGAGGGTCTTTTGAGGGTGGAGGAGATGTGGGCATATTTGTAGGTGCTAGGGAAACTGCCAATATAGAAAGAGAAAAATTGAAGATAAATGAGAGAGTGCAAATCATAGATGGGGATAATCTGTTAGAGAAGATAGAATGGGATGGAATCACTTGGGCATGAGGAGGGGCTTTGTCTTGGGCAAAGAAAAGGGCTATTTCTTGGTGTAATATAGTGGCAGAAGGCATCTAAGTATGTGAGGGGAGAAGAGGGAGTTCTAGGCAAATTTCCTCGTTTTTTTTTCAGTGAACTATGAGGAAAGGTTCTCAGCTGAGAGGGAGGGGGAGGGCATTATGGTTTCTAATCTGATGTATAGAGGGCTATCATTTTGTACCACACCATTAGGTAGAGGGCAACTATGAACAGCTGGAAGTGATCTTGCCAACATGTGATCTTGCGGCACTTTGTACTCCTACCTATTAATTTTGTAGGTGGGTTTCCACTTCTTGTTACTTATGATTGAATTTGACTTTGTTCAGTGTGCCAAATTTAGAACAAAGTCATTACTGTAATTGCTCCCTGAATGACCTTGAGACCGTACCAATGTTTGCCAAACTTTAACAAGCTTTGGTAGCCATAACTGGTGAAAGGTTGCTGATAAAATCCATTCCTATCACCAGAAATGCAGAATGTGTTCCTTAATAGGTGCTTTTTGTGCATCTATCACTTTGAGGACCTTGTCTTGCCAAAGGTGTTAATCCTATGGAAAGGAGCACCAAGTGTTCCTTGATCAGATACTGGAGAATTCAAGTCTAGATATTCATGACTGCCCTCTCTCTAATGGAGCATTATGAAATGACGGAGCCTCATGCATAGATTGGATTAGAAACCACCTAATACTGTATATGATAGTGCTGGTATTCTTCTCCATAATATTTGATGTGGAAAGGAAGCCCAATCCAGGGCTTTAGTTCATTGCCTCCCTCTATTAGGAAAGGTTTCTTATGGCTTCTGATTTCCTTAAGGTAGATGATTCTGCCCAGGAAGAACAGTTTTAGCACTGCCTATAGTTTAGTGGATTGTAGGCTACAACAAATTCTCATTAGCTAATTAAATTTAGAGCCTGGCTCAGTTTTGAAGACTATTAAATGAAGATTGAGAAAAGGCTATTAGATTTGACTATTAAAAGAGCATTAGTAGCTCTGGAGAGAGTTGTTCAAATTGAATAAAACTTCCCTCTGAGTTTTGGATCTTCTTACCCTGAAACTTCCCTCTGCCATGCTACCCCACCCCCTTCTTCCATTGATGAATTCATTTCATTGCCCTCCATTTTTGAGATAGGCAGAGGCTGAGTGATTCATCCCCCTGAAAACTTTGCTTCTGACTCTTGGTCCTTCAGCCACCACGTTCTAAGGGACCTTTTACTACTTTTCTTTCCCCTCTGATTTTTAGCTCTTTTACGTATTATCTTCCCCCTCCTTGAGGACAGGACTGTCTTCTGGTTTTTTTGTTTTTTGTTTTTTTTGTATCCCTAGCCCTTAACACAGTGCTTGGCACATAGTAAGTCCTTAACAAGTGCCCTTTGCTGCCTGCCTGAAGGAGGAGGGTGGAAGTCACACTGCAGATTTAGAAATGAGGGAGAGGAGAGCAGTGGAGGAGGCCCCCGGGGTAGATGACTTTCTCAAGGAATTTAACTACAAACAAGAAGAGAGATAGAGGATGATCTGACCAAGTGAGGATTTGTTATGGCCTGGGGGACATGGTGGGGCAGAGAATGTACCTGCTTGGGGCATGGTGTTGAAGTCCAAAGAGTCAGAAGAAGAGTTGGGAGAGGAGTGAAGGCAGGCCAGCTTGGGCTCCATAATAGAAGTCTCAGAAAGAACTGCCCATTGGAAGAAAGGGGCAGCATGGCAGAAGAACATTCCAGCATGAGAAGGCAGCAGAGTATGGGGGTGAAAGCCCGAGTTGGAGGCAGAGCTGGGAGGGAGAATCGAGGTTGGAAAAGACTGGATAAGATTAGAGGGAGTGGGATCAAGGGCCAATATAAATAGAGGGTACTTCAGGGAGACTTCTTTTAGTTAATTTTTTTATTCTGAACTTAAACATCACTCCCCCACCCCCAAAACCCATTTCAGTATATACAGCAGAACACAAAAGAAGGTTTATTTATGAAACCACGAATCTCTTGTTTCATATTCAGTCACCAAGTATTTATTAAATGCTTACTACGTCAGGCACTGTACTAAACACTGGGGATTGAAAGAAAGGCAAAAACAGTTTGTGCCTTCAAGGAGCTCATATTCCCACAGAGAAAACAACAAGCAGTCAACTTTATACATGTAAGATATGTACAGGATGAACTGGAGGTGCTCTCAGGAGACAGGCACTAGCATTAAGGAGAACTGGGGAAGGATTCTTGCAGAAGATGAGATTTTAGCTAAGACTTTAAGGAACCCAGGAGATGGAGATGAGGAAGCAGAGCATTGCAAGCATGGGGGACAGCCAGTAAAAATGGATAAATTTGAGAAATGGAGTGTTTTACACAAGGAACTGAGAGGATACTAGTGCCACTAGGTTATATAGGGAGAGGAGTAAAGTGTAAGAAGATTGGCATTGAAGGAAGGAGGAAGGTTAGTTGTTCATTCATTTCAGTCGTGTCCAACTCTTTGTGACCCTATTTGGGGTTTTCTTGGTGGAAATATTGGAGTGGTTATAGAGGATTTTAAAAGAAATTTATATTTCATCTTGGAGGTAATAGGGAACGCTGGAGTTTGTTGACTAGAAGGGTGAACATCTCTTTAGGAAAATCACTGTGGAGGCTGAATGGAGGACAGATGAGAGTAGGGAGAGACTTGATGCAGATAAACCAACGAGTAGGCCGTAGCAGTAACCTGGGAATGATCACAGTAATGAGGTCCTGCATCAAGTTGGTGGTAGTGTCACAAAACTTGCATAAGTAGACTATATGTAGATAGTAGATAAGACTTGGCAACAGATTAGATATAGATAAGGAGAAAGATAAAGAATGGAGAATGACACTTAGGTTTTTTAAAAAGCATACAATAAATCCTTACATTATTTTCAAAACTGCCCCACTTGTCAGGACCTTCCTCCTCAACTTCCTTCTGTTCTCATGTGCTTTAAAAAAAAATTTGTTAGACCTTATTTTGGGAGCATCATTATTGCTTTCCCCCTCTACCAGTCCCTCACTCTTAAAAAAAATGAGAGAAATGAAGATGGGGAGGGGGGGGAAGAAACCTTATAATAAAATGAGCATAATCAAGCAAAATGAGTCCACACAGTAGCCATATGTCTCTTTGTATGTTTGTTTTTGTACCTTGAATCCATCCCTGTCAGGAAGTGAATAATGTATGAATAACATAGGTACACTCTACAGAGTGTATACATGGTAAGTTACTATGCTGATCTGCATTCTTAAGTCTTTTAAAATTGCTTTTCTTTAGAGCGTTGTCCCTGTATAAATTGTTCTCCCAGTTTTGCTCACTTTATCCTCCATTAGTTCATTCTGAAATTGCCTCATCATCTCTTATGGGGCAGTAATAGTCTGTTAATTGTGTTAATATATTACAGTTTGTTCATTCATTCATAAATTGATGGCTACTCCCTCAAATTCATATCTTCCCTTCCTTTTATCCCCTTCCCTTTCCTTCCCCCTTTTTCCTCCTCCATTCCCCCTCCTAGAATTAGGAAATTTGTATTTCTTGCCACTATTCCGCCCCGGATATTATCCTTCCACTTAACACTATCCCTTCCCTCACACCCCCATTCTCCTTCCTCATTTGTTTCCCTTTTGAGTTTTATATATTCCTATAAATATATAAAAATGTATTTCAGTAAAAGCTATGTGTATTCTTCTGTTCTTTGTCCATTTCAGACAAGAATAAGGTTTATCTGATGCTTTCTTCCCCCTTTACGCCATATTTGTATATTCTCTTGCCACACTACTGTGGAAGTAACCTGTTCTTCCTCCTTCCTTCATCCTTCATCTTTCTTCCCCTTTTTTTACATGGGTGGATTCCTCCTTTTATCTTTCCTTCTCTTTCTTCTCTTCAAACCCATAGAACAGAGCCAGTCCATGCCCAAATCCTCTGTGGAACAATTGTTTCTTCTCCCTTATTAGGATGTTAGCACCACATCATCATACAGCCCCTTCCAATTGCTCAAATAAATTTCATTTCCTAGATTTCTCTTGATTCTTGTATTTGCATTTCAGAATTCCTACTCAGCTCTGATGTTTGAAAGACTTCTATTCAATTAAGTATATGATTTTTTTCTCCTGTAGGATTATGCTCAGCTTTTCAGGTTAAGTTACTCTTGGTTGTAAGATTATAGCTCTTACATTTTCAAAAATTTTATAAGACATTTCCTCCATTTATTGTAGAAACTACTGGGACTTTGGTGATCCTAACTATGGTTCCTTGATATTTGAACTCCTTTTCTCTGGATCTTTGCAGTATTTTTTCTTTGATATAGGAGCTTTGAATGTTGCCTGTGGCATTGCTGGGACTTTTCCTTTTGGTATTTCTTTTAGCAGATGATTGGTGGATTCTTTCTATCTTTGCCTCTTCCTCTGATTCTGCTACATCTTGACATTTTTCGTTTATGATTTCTTGAAACATAATATTCAGGCTTTCAAAAAAAGGTCATGTTCAGAGAGACCAGTGATTTTTATATTTTCTCTCCTTGATGTGTTTTTTAGGTATGATTTTTTAAAAAATAGCTGATATCTTACATTTTCTTATTTTTTTTTCTTTTGTTCTAACATTTTCCACTGTTTCATGGAATCATTGATTTTTGTTTGGTCTGTTCTAGTTTTTAGAGAATCTCTTGTTTGTGGGTTCATTATATTTTCTCCCAGCTATTTAGTTTTCTGACTCTTTCCTTCAGAGTTTTACTTTATTTTTCATCTTTTGCTTAATTTCTTCTATGTTTTCATGTAGTTCTCATGGAAAATTCATTTTTTTCCTTTGAATGTGTACTTACAGTTGTTATAGAGTTACTTAACTCTTTTTCTTAGGGGATCTTTAGATCTGCAATAATTTTTGTACATTGATAGGCATCTTCTTTGGTTAATTTCATTTCTCCAACCTTAGTTGCTAAGCTAGGGCTTTCAGCCAGGGTCAGGCTCTGCATCCTTCTGTGCTTTTGGATTCCTGTCCAAGGGGGTTATATCCTCTTGTATTTTAGAGGGTCAGAGTGCTACAATGTGAGAGCCTTGTAGGGTGTCTCTGGTTAGAATACTAATAACATCAGAACCTGAGGGCATTTGTGCTATCCTGGTCTGGGTGCTGCCATGCCACACTGATTTCTTCTACTCCCCTGGATTTCCCAAGGTATACAACCCATCCACTCTGGGTTATGAACCTGAAAAACAAAGCATTGAGGGAATTTATGGAATATTTAGGAGATAATAGCTTTCTTGAAAGAAGGGGTGATGTTTTATCTAATCATTGCATGTCTTCCAACTTAGCAGAAAACTTTGCACATAACAGGCAATTAATAAATATCCGCTAAACTAAACTGGAGTATTTGGAGAACTTTGTAAATAACAAAAGCACACTCTGCCTGGCATGAGCCTGAAGCTGCCTTTCCTGGAGATCAGTGAATTGACTGGACTTGGGGCAATTCCTTGTGGCTCCAACATTTAGAATCCACGTTTTCTGTTTATACATCCCCAAAAGGATGACAGTTATGTAGAAGACTTAGTGTTTAATTGTGGTCATCAATACCTGTTTTATTTATACTAGTTTTCAGGGCATCTGTTACTTAGATAAGATTTGTCACTTTTTCTTTTGGGGCAGAGGGTCCACAGTTGTGGTTGACCCAGAGCCCTACAGACTACACATGTTCCTTACATGTCTTTGGTTGCTTGTTTTCATTTGTTGAAGATTCCCTTTCTTATTGCTCCTGGCCTTCTGGCTGACTCTTTTGTGCAGTTCTGGGGTGAAAGAAGGTACTTACTGTGGATTTCTTGATTATTTTTTGGTCTAGCACCAATTCTGGCTTTTTGCTAGAGTAAGATATTTGGAAACTGGTCAGTGTACCTTCTCAGGCAGCCATTTTGGTTGTAAGTCCCATAGATCTTCTTGTAGCAGTGTCTTCCATGGCTTTATCCATAGGATATCTACAACTTTCATGAAAAAAATATTGCTAATGAGTGTAAGGCCTCCAAGCAAGCTCGAATCTTGGCCTGTCGAGATGTACTATTCTCAAACTGGCCATTATGACTCTTGCTGGGGATGAAGGAAGGGTATGTATTCATACCTCTTTTTTCTGTGTGTCTTCAATGACTTATAGATGGGTTCCTCTTTATACTTATGATCATAGTTGACTTTGTTCAGGATATTAAATTTGGAAGAAAACGGAACAGTAAATAAGCCCTCCATAACCTTGAAACCAGGTCAATGTTTGTCAAACTGAAGAAGCTTGGGGATGCTTATAATTGGTGAAATGTTGATACAATCCATCTGTGCAATCAAAAATTCAGCCTCTTACTTGATAGGTATCTTTTATGTATCTCTGTCTCCTTTAGAACCTTGTTATCTTGCAGATGGCATCAGTGGGTTGGCATGACCTCATGTTATCTCTTCTGGAGCCTCTAATAAAACCTTATCTTCAGGTTTCATAAGCTCCACATCTCAATAGCATAAAGACACAGAATAACCATTCAGATACATGAAGAAAAAACTCACTCCCTTCCTAAATATTTTCTAAACCTTCATAAGTCTTTTCAACTAATTTTCATGTGGTATGGATTTTTATTTCCTTTCGCTATCATAGTCATCTTCCTCCAAACATACCTCAGCTTGTTCCTCCTAATAATCTGCCCATGGAATTAAACATAATATTACAGGTGTGGCTTCCTGAATGAATGATAGACATTTCCCTTTAGCAGTTGGTGTTGGATGCAGTTGAGAGAGTGGAAGGTACATGGATAAAAACCTAGGCATCAGTGAGCCCTGTCTTTTCATTAGATCACTGAGACCATAAAGCCCAGTTGCTTCCTTTCCCCTCCTCCCACCCCTTGTAACATCACTAAGGTAGGTATCACATCTTTTCCCCTGTCTTCTACCTTCCTAATTCTAGTAGACACCATTATTTTTCCTTTCCCCTAATTTCCCTTTATCTCTACAAATACCTCTGCTCAAAAAAAAAAAGTGGGGAAGGATGAAAGAGAATAGCAGCAATGCCTCTCCATTCCAGTCTTCTGGGACTCCTTACTGTTTCTGCCATCTCTTCTTGTTAAAAGGTTTTTTTTTTAATTCATTAAATATTTTCCAGTTACAGGTAAAAAATTTTTTTAGCAATCATTCTTTAAAATTTTGAGTTCCAAATTCTCCCCCTCCCCCCGTAAGGCAGGCAATTTAATATTGATTATATGAAGTCATGCAAAACATTTCCATATTAGTCATCTGCCAGTACTTAAGATTGCTGGAGTTAATGTAAGCAGAAAGCTCTACAGGCTCAGAGGGCTAGGCTCCCTGGTTGCCCCTATTTAAAATGGAAACATAGGGGGAGTTTGATAGCTCAGTGAAAAGTTCTTTTTCTGTCTGACAACATTCCTGTTCTTACTTTTAACTGGTTCCACACCTCTAGATGTTTTGTGGTAAATTTAGAAATTTATGAATATTCTCAGAAGAAAAAGTTGGGAAACACAGTATAAAAGTAGTGAGCTTTGCCTAATTGTGTGTACTTTGTGCCAGGCCACAGTACTGTACTTTAAAAAAAGTGCTTATACATAGTGGCCACTCTTAGGAACTGCAGCCATGGCTGCTCCTACACAAGAGCCACCAAGGGACTAGAGTTAAGAGGCAAGACTGCTAAAGACCTTAACCCTGCTCCTTTTCCACTAGCCACCATGTCTACTCAGCGACTGCGGAATGAAAATTACAATGACTACAGTTCTACAGAGGTGAGCCCGACTGAGTCCCCTTCCAATGGACTAGATGACCTCTCCAGCTCAAGCTCCTACCAACGGTTTGGGGAAACCAATGGGACAACGTAAGTGGCATTCTTCCATTTTTTTTCTTTTTGGCTACATTAGTTTTGTTTGTATAAAAGTACAAAAAAATACAAAACAAAAAAATTTTTTTAATGTCAATGGTACAATTTTCTTGGCATAATATTCATAGCTTGTACAATTGAAACACATGATATATTGAACAGCTATGTATTATGAATCAATTATGTGAGTCTGGGAGGGAACAGAATGAATCCTTATTCCTAGAATGCCTACAGATTGCTGAATATGCTAAATTAGATCTTACTTTTTATTTTTTGTTTTTATTTTATTTTATTTATTTTAAGTTTTCAACATTAATTTCCACAAAATTTTGAGTTCCAAATTTTCTCCCCATCTCTCCCCTTCCCCCACCCCCAAACACCTTGCATTCTGATTGCCCGTTCCACCAGTGTACCCTCCCTTCTAACACCCCTCCCTTCCCTTATCCCCATCTTCTCTCTTGTCTTGTAGGGCAAGATAAATTTCTGTACTGCATTATCTGCATTTCTTATTTCCCAGTTGTACACAAAAACAATTTCTCAATGTTTGTTCCTAAAACTTTGAGTTCCCACATCTCTCCCTTCCTCCCTCCCCACCCATCCCCGCTGAGAAGGCAAGCACTTCAATATAGGCTATATATGTGTAGTGTTGCAAATGGCTTCCCTAATAGTCATGTTGTGTAAGATTAACTATATTTCTCTCTATCCCATCCTGCCCCTATTTCTTCTGTTCTCTCCTTTGACCTTGTACCTCCCCAAGAGTGTTCACTTCTAATTGCTCCCTCCTCCCATTTGCCATCCCTTCCATCATCCACCCCCCCTCTGCTTGTCCATTCTCCCCTACTTTCCTGTAGTGTAAGATAGATTTTCATACCAAATTCAGTGTGCATGTTATTCCTTCCTTGAGCCACATGTGATGAGAGTAAGATAAACTTTTTCCCTCTCACCTCCCCCCTTTCCCCTCCATTGGAAAAAACTTTTTCTTGCCTCTTCTATAAGAGGTAATTTGCCCCATTCCATTTCTCCCTTTCCCCTCCCAATATATTCCTCTCTCACCCCATAATTTTATTTTTTTGGATATGATCCCTTTCTACTCAACTCACCCTGTGTGTGTGTGTGTGTGTGTGTGTGTGTGTGTGTGTGTGTGTGTGTGTGTGTGATCCCTCCAACTACCCAGATACTTAGAAAAGTTTCAGGAGATACAAATATTATCTTTCCATGTAGGAATGTAAGCAGTTCAACTTTAGTAAGTCCCTTGTGATGTCTCTTTCCTGTTTACCTTTTCATGCTTGTGTTTGAAAGTCAAATTTTCTTTTCAGCTCTGATCTTTTCATCAAGAATGCTTGAAAGTCCTTTATTTCATTGAATGACCATTTTTTACCCTGAAGTATTATACTCAGTTTTGCTGAGTTGGTGATTCTTGGTTTTAATCCTAGTTCCTTTGACTTCTGGAATATCATATTCCAAGCCCTTCGATCATGTAGTGTAGAAGCTGCTAGATCCTGTGTTATCCTGATTGTATTTCCATAATACTTGAATTGTTTCTTTCTAGCTGCTTGCAATATTTTCTCCTTGACCTGGGAACTCTGGAATTTGGCCACAATGTTCCTAGGAGTTTCTCTTTTTGTATCTCTTTCAGGAGGTGATCGGTTGATTCTTTCATTATTTATTTTGTCCTCTGGTTCTAGAATATCAGGGCAGTTTTCCTTGATAATTTCATGAAAGATGATGTGTAGGCTCTTTTTTTGATCATGTCTTTTAGGTAGTCCCATAATTTTTAAATTGTCTCTCCTGGATCTATTTCCCAGGTCAGTTTTTCCAATGAGATATTTCACATCTTCCATTTTTTCATGCTTTTGGTTTTGTTTTGTAATTTCTTGGTTTCTCATAAAGTCATTAACTTCTATTCATTCCATTCTAATTTTTAAAGAACTGTTTTCTTCAGTGAGCTTTTGAACCTCCTTTTCCATTTGGCTAACTCTGCTTTTGAAAGCATTCTTCTCCTCATTGGTTTTTTGGACCTCTTTTGGCAATTGAGTTAGCCTTTTTAAAGGTGATATTTTCTTTAGCATTTTTTTGGGTCTCCTAGCAAGCTGTTGACTTGCTTTTCATGATTTTTTTCATTGCTCTCATTTCTCTTCCCAATTTTTCTTCCACCTCTCTTACTTGATTTTCAAAATCCTTTTTGAGCTCTTCCATGGCCTGAGCCCAATTGAATATTTATTTTGGATGTTTGGAATATAGAAGCCTTGACTTGTATGTCTTCCTCTGGTGGTAAACATTGTTCTTCCTCATCTGAAAGGATGGGAGAAAATACCTGTTCACCAGAAAAGTAACCTTCTGTAGTCTTATGTTTTTCCCTTTTTGGGGCATTTTTCCAACCAGTTACTTGACTTTTGGGTCCTTCATCAAGAGTAGGGTATACTCTGGGGACCTGTAAGATCTCACTTCCTCCAAGGTGGCACAATCAAGGGAGAGGAGTTTAATCCCTGGTGGGGCTGAGATTCAGATCAGCTGCTCAGTTCCCCCAGGGCCTTTAAGCTGAGTCTCCAACAATGGAGGCTGGCTGTTGCAGCTGCTGCCTAGGGCTAGGGCTGGGGGAGGACGCTGCTCCCTTGTCACAGAGGTGAAAAAACCCTCTCACTGACCTTTGAAGTGTCTTTGTTGTCTGTGGGTTGAGGGATCTGAGAACTGCTGCTGGGGATTCTGCTCTGATCCTGCTCTTCCTGGTGTTGTGGCCAAGGCTGGGCTGCACTCCACGTTGCATCCAGTGCAACAGACCTTTTCCGTGGGTCTTCCAGGTCACCCTGGGCTGAGAATCTTCTCCACTCTATCATTCTGTGGCTTCTGCTGCTCTAGAATTTGTTGTCATTCTTTTTTTTTTTTTGCTTTTAATGGATACTATTCAAAATATTCACAATATTTGAAATTTCCCTCTTTTTTAAAATAAAAGCCACAGGAAACACATGAACATACACAAAGAGAGGAGAATAGAATTGTTCAGGTCTTTTTAGACGAAGTCACCAAACATGGATTGCTCTGGGGACAGAGCAGTTTGAACCGAAGCAAAATAAATCCCTGTTATTTAAAGATAAGATGCTTGGGAAGTACCAGGAATTATTATTTTTTCTTTTTTTTTCCCCAAGATAAGGAGAGTCATTCTTTACAGGTATTTTATGGGCTGAGGCAAGAGCTATAGTATGTGTGTCTTTCTACTCTGCCATCTTGGCCCCGCTCCCCCCGCAGAGACTTTTGTTCCTGGTTGTGGATTTTCTAAGCCAGCTTTGGATTATCTTTCTTCTCTTTATTAGGAGCCCTGTGTGGTATATTTGTGTTATTCTTTGTTTTACACTTGGCATAATTGTGGTGTGGGAAGGTTGTGTTAGTGATAAAGTCAGCTTTGGAACTCTGCCCCTGAGAATCTGATTTGCTTCTTAGATTTTGTTCTTTCCAAGCCTACTGATCCTGTGAAGCTCTGGGTACTTTTTAAAAAATTGAACTGGACCTGTACAGAATTGTACTTACATAGGGCACTTGCAGGAAGGAAACACCTTGTACCATGAACTAGTAGTGGGAGGGCTGGGAGAGGAGGGCTGAGAAAATGACACTTGAGTCAAGGCCTGAAGGTAGGCAGAGAAGTCAGGAGGCAGAGGGGAGATGGGAGGGCATTTTCCACAGGGCAGACAGCCAGTGAAAAGGTGCAGGAACAGGAGATGGTGGCTTGGATGAGAAGCAGAGAGATGCCAGTTTGCCTCAGCACACAGCATTGTGCCATAGGGTGAGCCGTGTCCATTAGGACTAGAAAGATTAGAGTCTTGTTGTGAAGGGTTTTTATAGCCAGGGGAGTTTATATTTTATCTTAAAGGGAATAGGGAGCTTCTGGATTTGATTGAGTAGGATAATGACATGGTCAGACCTGATAGGGCCAAAAGAAGGCACCTGGGAATGTATGGTTCTTTTTCTGTCTTCTAGATAGCAGTGCAGCTCTTGGACCGTCTGGTTGTTATCCCTCTCTGTACAGCTGTCCACTATACATTTACAAATTAAAACTTGGAGGCAGTTTTGCTTAGAGCAACAGTGGTACCAGTGAGAACTATTCCTTCCTTGCTGTTTCCTTTAAGTAGAAAGGTTTGGGGGTTGGGCTTGGGGAGGGAACAGTGCCACATGGTATTCTTTTGGTCTTCCCTATCCCCTACTCTAGCTTGGGTGGGTGTTTGTTAACTCTTAACAATTAAATAACAGCTTCTCTATTTGTACTTGTAAATGAGCCTCAACTACCTTTTTAGTCTTATGGCACGTTGCACCCTCCTCGCCACCCCCCACCCCCCCTTTCCCTTCCCCATGCACATTGTAGTTTAGTCGAACTTGTCTTCTTGATGTTCCTCACAAGGCATTCTGTGTAGCTAATTATTTTCATGTTTGTCCCCATCAGAACGTGAGTTCTTTGAATGCAGAGCCTGTGTTTTTGTCTTTCTTTGTATCCTAGGACAAAGCTTACTGTACAGTGCTTAATAAGTGCTTGTTGATTGACTAACTTTACGGTGACTGTACCCTGCACTTCTGCCTCAGTTTTGTCTCTCAGAATCCTTGGTTTACTTCAAAGCTCAACTCAAGCGCTTTCTACATGAGCCTTCTCCTGATTCCCCACTCCTGGTGGCTGCTAATCTCCTCTCCCCCAGTGCCTTGCGTCAGTCTCTGTATAGGTAATCCCAACTAGTCTGTGAACTCCTTGAGGGCAGGGCCTGTTTTCACTTTTATCTTTGTATCCTTGGTCCCTAACACAGTGCCTGGCACATGTTAACTTGTAAGTACTTAATAAATGTTTATTGATTGATTGATGCAAAATATTTACAAAGTAATTTCAGGGGGCAAGGGAGAAAAATGATAACAATTGGGGGTAGGGGCTGCAGCAAGACTAATTAGGCTATTGTTACAGTACTTCAAGTGAGAGGTACCTACGCATCACAGTGGTAGCTGTGTGAATGGAGGAAAAGGGATGGTTGCCAGAGATGTTGAATGGGTAGAATTAGCAAGGCTTAGAAACTGTGACTAGATATGTGAGGAAGAGGAAAGAGCCAGAGATGACTTTGAAGTTAAGAACCTAGTCATCTGGGAGTATATTGGTGCCCTCAACAGACATAGGGATGTTAGAGGGAGGGTTAAGTTAAGACAGTAACATGATTTCTATTTGGGGCCTGCAAGATACATAGGTGGAAGAATTTAGCAAGTAGTTAGATCTGACTGGTTAGATATGTAATTTGGGAATCATCTGTAGGTGATTTCTGCAGATGTAGAGAATTTACTTTAACTTGTGAGAAGAAGGAAGAGAGAACCTAAGGAAGAGCTCTGGCATCTGTCACTAATGCTGAGGTGTGGGAGGCAGATGCAGAGCCAGCACACAGAGGGAAGAGGGAAGCCAGAAGCAGCGTGGAAGCCTAAGGTAGAAGAGGATGTCAAGGAAGATGGGTTATTAGTAGTACTGGACAAAACCCAGAGGTCAGGAATCCTGAGAATAAACTCTCAGATCAGTGAGAAGAGATCTTTGGTGACCTTGGAGAAAGGTTCCAGTTCAAGATGTGGGTTAAGAGAAGCATGGAGAGTGAGGATACACAGTTGTCCGAGTATGGCAGGAGAGGCTAAAGGAGAGGTTATTTGGGGGATAGCAGAGGCAGGAGCAGGTTTTTCATGTTTGTACAGACAGCTGGGAAGGAGGTAGAGAGAAGGGAAACTTAACAGTGAGAGAAAGGGAGCAGTGTTGGGGACCTATGCTGGAGAGTAGACAAGGAAAAGGGCCTGTTCCTTGGATACTGGAGGAAAGGATGGATGAAGATGCTGAGGGGTTTTGAGTGCATAGTAAGAGAGGTAAGAGAGCTTATAAAGTCCTTTGTTCATGACAGCCTTCGAGATCATGCATGTATTATTCCCATTTTACCTGTAGGAAGTTTTTCTACTGTAGTAGATCCTGCTGTTATTCTTTATTATTCAAGAAGCATTCCTTATTAGTTTTATGGGCATTTTCTTTTTTGTTTGAAGATATTCTCTGTTCATCTTTCATTCTTAGGACTGTCCTTCCAGTTAGGTTTCAGGTGCTTGTATTGGATGATTGGTACTGTGTTGATAGGCCTCTACAACACACAACTTAGTTGTTAACACAGAATATGCATTAACACAGAATAAGAGAGGACAGTGATGCTGAGACAGCACCTTAAAGGACACCTTAACCTCCTGCTTTGGTTTTGTCTACCAGGTATTAGAGCTGCCACCAGGGAGTTGAGCATGGGGTACCCATCTCTCCACTCTAACCCTCCATTGTCTTCCTTCATCACTACAGATGGTTCCAAACCTTGATCCACTTATTGAAAGGGAATATTGGCACAGGTCTCCTAGGGCTGCCCCTGGCAGTGAAGAATGCAGGAATCTTGGTAAGGTGAATCTATTCTGGGGGAGGGAGGGAGGACTTCCACAACACTCCAGGAGAATAGATAGATGTTGATTGTTTTTATGCCTTTTTTTTTGTTTTGTTTGGAGCTGTCATTTCATTAGTATAAGGAATTTTAGAGATAGGAACTCCTTAGGTGGAAATGTAGGGCAGCTAGGTGGCACAGGGGATAGAGTGCCAGCCTGTAGTCAGGAAAATTCATTTTACCAAGTTCAATACTCAGATACTTACTAACTGCGTGACCCTGGGCAAGTCACTTAACCCTATTTGCCTCAGTTTCCTCATTGTAAAATGAACTAGAGGAGGAAATGGCAAATCAGTCCAGTATCTTTGCCAAGAAAACCCCAGGTAGGGTCACAAAGAATCAGAAGTGAATGAATAACAAATATAAAAAACTCATTCACAGATGCTTATGGTAACTCATGTTAAATCTTAAGAGACTAACCTAAAGTACTGAGAAGTTAAGTGATTTATCCTCTTGGTTGCACAGCATGTATCAACTTCATGACTTGAACCCAGGTCTTTATGACTGCAAGTGTAGCCTTCTAGTTGCTGTACCATCTTACTTCTCTTGTGCTTTCATAATATTTTTCATTTGAAAGGGTTTTTGTTTTTTGATTGATTAGAATGACCATCTGCCTTGCTAGAAAACAAATTGCACATATGGCTGCTGGGTAGGAGGCACAGTATATACTGAAAATATTCTTTTTTATCAGTGTTTGGTATATTTTCTAGGAAGGCTGTTGGCTTACTTCTCATCTCCTCTGTCCCACTCCATTTCCCAAATGATTGATTCTTATAGTTTTTTAAGATGTTTTCCGAGTAGATCTTTGTTCAGAGATATCCTAATTTCCTTTAGACTTTAGGATGTCCCAGAAACTGAGTTTGTCTGGTGATTGCTCTTAAGCTGACCCGTAAAACCTCCCTTTCTATTTCAGCTCCAGAGTCATCAGACATCCTTACTTATCTAACTTTCCCTGTTATCACTCGACACTGCTGTCTTAGATTTTCTTTTTCTTTAAAAGATTAGATATTCTCAAAAGAGCGCTAAAGTTCAGGCCAGTTTCCATATTGTAGATTGAATCTTTATCATGTTCTACTCTCCAGGGCTGCCTAAAAACTTTCTACTTGGAATTGCCATTAATTACATCTTTTAAAAAATAGATTTTATTAGTAACTTTTACTTTTACATTGTCTAGATTTTCCCTTGTGTCCCTCCTCTTTCCCAGAGAACCATCCCTTGTAACAAAGATTTTTTAAAACAAGAAAAAAGGAAAAAGAGGAAGAAGAAATTCAACAAAATCAAGTAGCATCAAAAAAAAAAAAAGCCACCCTGAAGTTCCATGCAACGTTCCCCAATCTCTGCAAAGTAGTGGGGGCCTGAGTGACATTTCAGTCAGTTATATGACTAACTTTTTAAAGTTGTTTTTGCCCTTTTCTTCTTACCTGTTATCTTTCTCCAGATGGGTCCTCTCAGTCTCTTGGTCATGGGCATTGTGGCGGTGCACTGTATGGGCATCCTGGTGAAGTGTGCTCATCACATCTGCCAGAGGTAAGACATATTTGTCTCTGTTCTTGGATAAACATTTATCCTTTGGGGTTTAATGACCAACCTTAGTCCCACTGAGCTCATTAAAATGATCTCTTCTCTAACTCCTACTCACTGCTTATGTAGCTTATATCAATTCTCTCTTTGAGTATAACTGTTGTAGCACTACATGAATTTGTTAGGACTCATAGCCTTCCCTTTCTGAGTGTTTCATAGTCTGTTTGGGGACCTTTCAATTAAGACACTGGGTCGAGATCATGTTCTAAATATGGGTTGTGTATACACTGAAGCTGTATACAGCTATACCTGATAGAGAGTAGAGGGCAGTGCAGTTAGGGGGCCATTGTGATTTTCTGTATTACTAACAATTACTGGCAGAGAATAGCGATTGTACTGTTCCTTTTGTGTGTTCTTCTCCAGGCATTCTTGCCGACTTGATCCTTTTTGACCTTAAGTAAATGGGCTTCTAAGAATGTTTCCCAGTTTGTTTAGGGGAGAGGACAGGAAGGATGAACTTTGACAGCCTCAGAGTGGTGCTTAGAATCCTAACCTCCCCATCCCCCAAGATAAGATGCTTTTCAAGAGGTGTCTGGGTCACTGTTACTGTCACATTGCAGCTGGTCCAGGTTTTAAGAGTCTGATACCCTGGTACACATAAGGAGCCATCCAGTGCCAGAGGTTGCCAGGTCTGCTTTGCCAGTGCTATTCTCCTTCTCTTGATTTTACAGGTTCCTGTAATTGGGCTAAGCCAATTCTTAGCTTGGATTTTTTCCTCCTACACAGGCTACACAAACCCTTTGTGGACTATGGAGATACGGTGATGTATGGGTTGGAAGCTAGTCCCAGCTCTTGGCTTCGGACTCATTCCCTATGGGGAAGGTAATTAATAGCTGCTTGTTGACATGAAATACGTCTTTTGAGTATGTATATATGCGTGAGGATTCTGTGACACTACTCTATTCTAATGCTTTTATTAATTGCCTACTGTGTGCCAGGTGTTACACTCTGGGAGACAATAAAAAGCATGAGACGCTTCTTACTTCTAAAAATCTTTCATTTTAATTTCATTTCATATACAAAATAGTCAAATACAAGATAGTTTAGGAGGGAGAATATTAGCAGTTAGAGGATCAAGAAAGGGTTTGTGTTGTGTTTGGGTTTTATCTTGAAGGGGGAGACGGTATATAATCTAAAGTAAAAAAAATATTTTTCACCTCCCTCCTCCACCCCCAATAATTTCTCACTGCTACTACTTACCCAATTTTAACTCTAGATATGGGTAGATTTTTCCCGCATTTCTGTATCTACTACCCTACTCGTAACTCTCCTTTAGTTTTTAAAAAGTTTGTTGTTTTTAACTAGAAAAACAATAGGAGTTTAAAATGAACAAGGTGAGAGTTTATAAATGTTGTGTAATCTGTGAAAGAAGTATGATTTGATGTTTAGAATCTTTCTGTAGCACAACTACTTGTGTCATTCATCCTTTGCTCAATATTTCCAGTGGTTCCCTATTACTTCCAGGATCAAATATGAAATTTTCTGGTTTCTAAAACCCTCCATTAGTCAGCCCCTCCTTACCTTTCCAGTCCTTTCTCCCTCCTCACCTCCATGTACTCCGCAGGCCAATCAGACTGGCCTCTTATTGTTCCTGATGAGATACTTCATCTCCCAGCTCCATGTATTTTTTACTGTCTGTCCTAGAAATTCCTTAAAGTCCCAGCTAAAATCCCACCTTCTACACAAAATCTTTCCCAGTTTCTCTCCATGCTGGTGCCTTCCCTATGAGATCACCTCCAGTTTACCTTGTATATATCTTGTACGTAAATAGTCGTCTGCCTGTCTCCCCCATTAGAATGTGAGGACAGGGACTGTTTTTGCCTTTCTCTGTATCCCTAGTGTTTAACACATATTAAGGGCTTAATAAATGCTTATTGACATTGATTTGACATTGTTTTATAAGTAAAAGGTTTAAGTTGGCAAGTTTTTTTTCTCCCTTTGAAATGCTTCATTTAAAAAAAATGATTTATCTTCTTCTTCTCTCCCATCTGTAGACGTATTGTAAGCTTCTTCCTGATTGTCACCCAGCTGGGCTTTTGCTGTGTGTATTTTGTATTTCTGGCTGACAACTTTAAACAGGTAGGGGGAAGGAGAACTAAGGGGACCTTCTGTACTTGGACTCCTAGTGAGAAGACTAAACGCTAAGCCTTTTACATAGCCATCTTCTGTTTGGGGCCAGCGTCCTTTAGACATCTAGAGAGAAAACTGGGATTCTAAAATGTTAGGGCCAAAAAGAACTGCTTCAGGTCTAGTCACTTCTCTGATCTTCAGGAAAAACTCTCAGGCCCATGCCCAAGCAGAGGGTGTCTTTATTATCCCAAAGCTCTTCAAACAGTTCAGTGGGCGCTTATTATTTGCCTGTTGTATACAAGGCCCTCTGCTAGGTTGGAAGAAATGCAGTGACAGATAAAATATCATCCCTTCCTTAAAGGAGGTTACTAGCTCCTAGAAATCCCACGTATTCTTTCATTGCTTTATTTTGCAAGCTCACAACCCTTTTTTGGGAAGTTCTTCTAACTGAATGCTACTTGAGGAATTTTTGAAGAATTTTCCAATGTTTTTCTCCTGTACTTCAGGTGGTGGAGGCAGCCAATATGACAACCAACAACTGTCAGAGCAATGAGACAGTGGTGCTGACACCCACCATGGACTCACGACTCTACATGCTCACCTTCCTGCCTTTCCTGGTGCTGCTGGTGTTTGTCCGAAACCTCAGAGCCCTGTCCATCCTCTCAATGCTGGCCAACATCAGCATGATGGTCAGCCTCATCATGATCTACCAGCACATTGTCCAGGTATGTGTCCCGATCAGGCCTGTGGCCACTCTCTTAGATGTTTGACATCTAGATATAGATAATAGTCCTCTCCATTTGTCCCTCTTAGCCTCCCATTTGTTTAATGCTGTGTTGTGAAAGAGACACAAAGCTGCTGTCTCATGATTTAGGGTCACCAGCATTTTTGGAGCAATAGTACACACTTCCTCAGATGGCTGCTTGGGACTTTCCTGTGTTCAATCAAAGGGTGAGGAATGAGAGGAAGAGGATGGCTGCCTGCATACCCTATTTCAGGTTGATTGAGCTGCCAGTATCATACCAGTTAGTGCCAGCTGTAATAATTACCACTTTTAATTGGTTAGTGTGCTGTGGTGATTGACTCGATGGTGACTGATAGCTCAGCTACCCAGTAACACTGGTAGGGAAAGGAAGAGGGAGTTGTCTTCTACCTCTATATTTTCACACGTTCCATGTCTATACTGTACAAAATTCAGACCCAGAATGAACCAAGTACTCCTGGTAGACAAAAGATGCCACATGATATAATGGAAAGAGCAGCAGAACATGGATTTGAAATCCACCTCAGATACTTACTAGCTGTGTAACCTTGGGAAAGTCAACCTGATATGTTTGATCTAAGCTTCTTCATTTGTAAAATGGGGCCAGGGAGATTTATACTGCAGGGTTGTTGTATTGTACATGCTATAGAAGTATTAATTGTGATGATAGTCCTTCCTTTTGGATATACGATTATCCCTTCTGTATCCTGGGGGCTCGGGGCACAGTACCCTCGCAATCTGGAAAATCTGTGCAAAAGTTTTTGGCCCTCCCTTCATACCAGAGAAGTCTGAATTATTATGGCACTACAAGATAGAAATATGTTGATATTATACAATGCTATACATATATTTTATGCATTTCTAAGTTTCTAAACTTTTTCTGTGTCATCTGCTGACCTTCACATGTCATCTGCAGCATCTGCACAACTACTCAAAAATTCCCATTTAATTTCTTATGCCAACCTCTATTATATCAGACCCTTGATGGGGAAAGTCACAATGTAGAAGGGATGACTATATTCTCCTGTAGTGGCTTCTGTGTCACTGCCCTGCCCTGGTTTTCTTCATATCTATCTGACCACTTTTTCTCAGTCTTCGTTGCTGAAACATCATCATCTCCAGCTCCCAGATAATAGATGTGTTGTCCGAGGCTATGCCCTTACCTCATGATAATCTCTGCTTTGCTGATCTGCTTGTCATAAATTCAGTTATCTTCTGCATGCAGATGATTCCCACATCCAGATGTTGACTTGAGTCTCTCTCCAAAACTCCAATCCCACATCCCTGACTCACTGTGTCTGGGAAGCTGTCCTCTCTCTACCTTACTCTCAGCATGGTGAAGGTGGAGCTGCTCTTCCTTCTAGGCTCCCCCATTCTCCCCTTCCTTGATTCTATTGAAATTACTGCCTTCCTCCAATGAACCATTTCTGACTCTTCCTGCTTCCTTGCTTTCCGTACCAGTCTTGTTAATTCTACCTCCATAACCTGTTTAGCATCCATCCACCCTCACAGCCATCACTTTGGGTCAGGCCCACAGGAGAATTATTATCATAACCTTCTAAACCATCTCCCTGCTTCTAGTCTCACCCCTTCTCTGATCCACCTTCACATGTTATCTGCTAAAATGCATCTTCCAGCGTACATGTTGGATCATGTCGTTCTTCAACAACTCTCTGTGGTTCCTTGTTGCCCTCACAGTGCCATTTATCACCCTTCACAAACATTGCCATTTTTTTTTTTATGAGCCTTTCCTACAACTGAGCCTGCCTTGCAACTGACTCAGATATATTGTATTGGCTCCCCACTGCTGGGGTTGTAACAATCAATTATCAAGCATTTATTAAATACTTAATGTACCAGATTCTGCACTGGACACTGACAGTACAAGATAAAATTCATCTTAGGTTCTGTTAGAAGATGTAGTGCATGTGCACATACAGAAAGAGGGCATACGAGGTAAATTCAAGGTCATTTTGCAGAAGAGACACAGTAGCAACTGGTGGGAGACCCAGGAAAAGCCTCATGTAGGAAGCTTATAAACTACTTTCCCAGGTTTGTATGGATTGCTAAGAATCAGAAATTGATGTTGGTGGAGTTGTGAACTGATCCAGCCATTCTGGAGAGCAATTCGAAACTATGCCCAAAGGGTTATAAAACTCGGAATACCTTTTGATTCAGCAATACCACTACTAGGTTTGTATCCCAAAGACTTCCAAAAATAGGGAAAAGGACCTGTTTTTACAAAAATATTTATAGCAGCTCTTTTTGTGGTGGCTAAGAATTGGAAATTGAAGAGATGCCCATCAGTTGGGGAATAGCTAAGCAAACTGTGGCCTATGATTATACTGGAAATTATTGTGTATAAGAAATGACAAGCAGGATGATTTCACCAGATTTACATAAACTGATGCATAGTGAAGTGAACAGAACCAGGAGAACATTGTACACAGTAATAGCAATGTCATTCATTGAAGAACTGTGAACGACTTAGCCATTCTCAGTGATACAATGATCTAAGACAGTCCCAAAAGACTAATGATGAAACACACTATCCGCCTCTAGAACTGATCATTGTTTGAATACACACAGAATCATGCCTTTTTCTCTTTGCTTCATTTTTTTATTCATCTTCTTCCACAGAATAACTAATATGGAAATGTTTTACATAATTGCACGTGTATAACCTATATCTGATTTCTTACCATCTTAGGAAGGGGAAAGGGGAGAGAAGGAGGGATAAAATTTGGAGCTCCAACTTTAAAAAAAAATGTTTAAAAATTGAAAAAAAAAAAGAATCAGAGATATACATTGAGCATAGATTAGAAAGACATTGTTTCAGGTCCTTCCTGTCACTTGGAAGCTGTGTATCCACACTTTCTCTAAGCCTGGTTTTTTGAATCTGTACAGTAAGGATAATTCTCTTGCCTCCCTCACAGGCTTGTTTTGAGGATAGTGTTTTATAAATCATATCATACTATCAAAATATAAGCTATTATTATTCTTTTAGCAGACTCAAGTTCTTTTGATAACTCCTTGGGCCACTCATACTAATTAACATTTCCCCCTCCAAAGCAGACTTTTATATAAGGAACATGTTTTAACTGCCTTGGACTCCTAAAGTACAAAAATGCTTATCTTGCTTTTGAAAATACTCTCACTGTGGAAGTAATCTCATGACATAGACTCAACAGATATTGTTATAATGAGTCTCCAGTATAGTTACTTTACTCCATCAGTTAGTACTGCCCCAGATTAGAATGGGCTTTCTCAGGGAATAATGAATCTCTGGAGGTCTTAAGCAACATAACCATTGGTCAGATATGTTGCACAAGGAATCCTTGCTTACTTAGGGGATGCAATGATTGTACCCTCGGGAGAATCTATGATTCTGTGATTAGGACATCTAAATTATTCAACAGGCATACTCCGCTCAGCATTATTAACTGATTTTGCAAAAACACATTAGGTACAATAATATTACCTAGGGAATTTAGTGCCATAGGAACATAACAAATATGCAGTTAGCTAAACAGCATTACAACAGGGTTTAGGGATGTTAGGACAGGGCTTGATTACTCACATATTGGTATTAATGATATAGTAAAGAGATTGTGAGGGCAGAATTGTGTAGATGATGCCTGTAGTAGCTCTCTGTCTAGTATTGTTTTCTTAGGCTGTTGGATCATGCTCTACCTTTTTAAAATTTTATTTTTTTAAATTAAATTATCTTTTCAAATAGAGATCCATCTTTTCTTTCTTTCACCTTCTTTCTTCCCTTGTCACTTCCCTCTCTTCCAATTGAGAAGACAAGGAAAACAAAACTCCTGTTACAAACATGTCTAGTTAAGTAAAACAAATTCCCATGTTGCCCATATCAAAAAAAAATTGATGTGTCAAACTTTAAGCTGATCACCTCTCTATGAGGAGGTGGGTAACATGTCATCATGAGTCTTCTGGAATGATGGTCATTGTGATGATTAGAGTATTAGATGATTGTGATGACTATCTTTTGATCAGCTATGAATGACTTGGCTCTTTTCAGCAGCACAGTAATCGAAGATAAGTACAAAGGACTCATGAGGGAAAGTGCTATCCGTATCCATATAAAGAACTGATAGACTCTGAATGCAGATTGAAGCATATTTTTTCCATTTACTTTATTCTTTCTCGTGTTTTTTTTCTTTTGATCTGTTTCTTCTTTCGCAATTGTGACTAATATTGAAGCATTTGCATGTACACACTTTATCAAATTGCTTACCATTTTCAGAAGAGGGGAGGGGAGGGAGAAGAATTTCTAACTCAAAATCTTATAAAAATGAATGCTTGGCATGTAACTGGGGTCAAAATAAAATACTATTTAAAAAAAACAAGGTTGATTATCTTCATAACCAACCTAGTTCTGCTCACTTGACTCTGTTAGTCATACAAGTCTTCCCAGGTTTCTCTGAAATCATCTCCTCCATCATTTTCTGGAGTAGTGTTCTATTACATCTATATTCCATAACTTGTTCATCTACTCCCAATTGATGGGCACCCTCTCATTTTCTAATTCTTTGTCCCCACGAAAAGAATTTCCATGTTTTTGTACGTAGGAGTCCGTTTTCATTTTCTTTGATCTCTCTGTAGTAAAATGTTATGACTGATGTCTTTTGATTTGTGTGTAAATTAGATTTAAATGAGACAGAGTTGCACGAAGTCATCGGCCTCACTCTCTCCTCCAAAGTCGTCACAGTCCAATGGCAGGACAGAGTCAAGACAACTGATGCCCAGGATGCAGTGAATGACCTGGCATCTTTGATGTCTAACCATGAACTAGTACTAGCAGTGGTAGTTTTGCTGGGTCACAGTTTTACAGTTTTTTGCGCTTAGTTCTAAATTGGTTTCCAGAATGATTATACTAGTTCATAGATCTGTCAGCAGTGCATTAATGTACCTGTTTGCCCACGAATGCTTTTCCAGCATTTGTCATTTTCCTTTTTTTGTCAGTTTTGCCAAACTCGTGGGTGGAACTTCAGAGCTATTTTAATTTGCATTTTTCTATTGGTGTTTTACATGTGCTGTATGTTTTTTGAGTTTTGTCTTTTAGACAGTCTTGGTGCCTCTCCCGTACTAAAGGGGTTCTTAACCATGTTCATGTCCTGGACACCTTTGGCAGCTTGATGAAGTCTGTGGGCTTTATTTCAGAATCATATTTCTAAATACATTCAGTAAAATACATTGCCAGACTTAGTGGTGCATGCCTCTAATCCCAGCTCCCTGGCAGATGGAGGTTGACAGATCTCTCAGACTTGGGAATTCTGAGCTGATATAGGCTATGCCACTTGAGTGCCTGCACTAAGTTCAGCACTAATATGGTGAGTCCCTGGGAGCAGGGGTGAGGGCTGGGTGTGGAGATTTGCATTCCTGACTTTTGCCTAGGAAGCACAAACTGACTCAGATTGTGAAAACATCCTTAAAGCTCCTATGTCAGCGAATAGTGGGATCAGGTCTGTGGGGTAGTTCCTCCTCCACTCATAGCCTGGGCACGATAGGAAGGCCCAGTCTTCTAAAAAATACCAAATATATATGTGTGCATGTATGCGTACCTATATGTGTATATGAGTGTGCATGTATATTCACATACACACATGTAAATTCACATATATGTACGCAGTAACATACATATACATACGTGTGTGCATATATGCATGTGTATACACATATGTTATTGCAAAGGAAACTATCTTGAAAAATCAAAATATTAAATTCTTATTAATGGACTTCAGGTTAAGAACTCTATCTTTATAGAATGATGAGGCTCTCCCAGCTTAATACTTCAATGAATCCATGATCTCATTGGTGTGAGCATCTTATCTGTGACTTCACATCCCATGAGGTTCTTGTCTTTCTCCTTCCAAAGGACATACATAGAGAATTTATACAACACATTGGAGACCATTTTCAGTTTCTTTTAATATTTAATGGACAGTAATACAATGCTTAGACTGTTCTTCTCTTATATTCTGTTCTCTTTGTATGATTGGTCCCCTCCTAGAGACAGAGTACAGAGGTGTGGCCTAGCTGTCTAGGCCTCCTCTAGCTTTTAGGTTGGTGAGCTCATTCTTTCCAGAATATTTTCGTGACATATTTTGTTTTCATATCACCTTTATTTCCAGATATATTCCTCTTCTGTTCTGCTCCAGTGAAATTTCTTTTTCAATAGAGCATAGGAAAGAGAGAGAAATAAAAGCAGTCCAACAGACGAATGACCACACGGACCCAGTTTTACAGAATATGCAGTAGTTGACACTGATCTCTCGGCTCTACAAAGAAGGGAAGGAGATGCATTTTCTCCTCCTCCTCCGGCTTGAGCCCAGTCTGTAGTTACGTAGTACTCAACTGGGAGTTTTTGTGGTTGTTTTCTCTACTTAGATTGTTGTAGTGTGTATTAAATTTAGCTTAATAGTAACAAAATTGCCTTGCTTGTCTGTGCCCCCTTCTGCATTTTTCTGTGTATTTTTAAAATGTTTCATTGACTTTCTTTTCTTGTTTCTTTTCTTTTTTTTTTGATATTGCTTCCACTACCCACTGCCACTCAGTGCTTCCACCACCACGACCACATAATAGCAAATAATTATACTCAAACAAATCAACATATTGGCCATGTCTGAAAATGTATGTTTCATTCTGCATCTCTAATGCATCCCCTCCCTGTCAGAGGTGGGAGGAATGCTTTACCATCAGGCTCCTGGCATCTGGATTGGTCATTGTATCAATTAGTTCTTGTGGTTTGTCACAGTTGTTTTCCTCTACATTTTTCAGTCATTCTATAAATTGTTCTCCAGGTTTTTATCTCTTCACTTTGTGTTAGTTCATACAAGTTTTAATAATAATAGCTGACATTTATACAGCACTTACTATGTGCCAGACACAGTGTTAAAAGAGTTTGATCTTCGCAACAGCCTGGGAGGTAGCTATGTACTCTACGAGAGCAGGGGCTATCTTATCTCAATTTTGATCTTATTTAAATGTGTTTTGATGCCTTACCTTATCCCTTCAGAAATCATAGGTTTACTCAAAAATCTGACCTTTTTTTTTTTTTTAAACTGGTTTTATAACATCAAGACATCTCTTTAATCTGTGTTTCTTTTAGGGAATCCCAGACCCCAGAAACCTGCCCTTGGTAGCAAATTGGAAGACCTACCCCTTGTTCTTTGGTACAGCCATATTTGCATTTGAAGGCATTGGAGTGGTAAGGATTGAATTGGGATTGAAGTTGAATGTTCCCTAGCACTGTTGATACTTTTCTGGTGAGGAATTCAGTGTTTTGGAGGCCAGATCCTACATGGGGAAAATACCAGAAGACTATCCCTGTTGGAAACGAACTTCTATGGTAGATCTGTTCCTCAGTTGCCATTTGTCCAATATTGAATCTAGTAAGTCTCTGATCTTTAAAGACAAAATGCATATTAATTTAGTAACACTTAGATTTCACCTTCTTTACCATCTATTTGATCTCTAACATATATATATATATCAAAATCTCCTCTGTCAGTACTGAGGAAAAAAAATAATATCACAGGCTTCTTGAGGAAGAAAATAAACCCTGCTTTCTTCTGGCTTACAGTCCTCCTGTTTCCATAGTCTTCCTCTGGGAAGAGAGAGCTGCTGCTCTTTGGCTTTACATAAGTAGTGTCTTTTAAGAAGATGCAGATTTCTCCACTGCAAAAAATGGCTGCTTGTTTAGAGAGCGTAAGAAGGGCAAAAATTTTTCAGTTTTTATGGATTTTAAAAATCTTTGGGAGTTGTTTTATTGTCTCTTTTTTTATTAAAATAAACTGAAAGTTGAAGGAATTGTATTTCAAACTAGATAGTCAGGGGTTCAGTGGATAGTATTAGTATTTTTTGTTTGTTTTGTTTTATTTTTTTGAAGGCTATTAAGGTTAAGTGACTTGCCCAGGGTCACATAGCTAGGAAGTTTCCGAGACTGGATTTGAACTAATGTCCTTCTGACTCCAGGGCCAATTGTTCTATCCACTTTGGGAAGTATTGATGAATAGAGTGGAAAGAGACTAAGAAGTGTAGTGGGAAGAGCGGACTTGGAGTCAGAAGACCTGAGTTTGTCTTGACTCTACCATTCACTGCTCTCTATGTGATCCTGAACAAGGTGCTTAACTTCTCTGGGCCCATTTCCTCAACTCTAAAGTGGGCATCATGATTCTTATTTTTCCTATCTCACAGACGTGTTACAGGGACCAATTAAAATTAAACATCTGAACATGGACTGTAAATTTTAAAACACTGTACATAAAAAAGTTAATAAACTTCTAAATAGTTCATTTCAGTATACATTTATTAAGTGTCTACTGGGTGCCTGGGCCTTAGAGATTTGATAACGTTTAGCTAACTCCTACTTCGTGAACTTCACAGCAAACCCTTAGGTAGATGTAATTATTATCTCCATTTTATACTTGAGGAAACTGAGGCAGACAGAGGTTAAGTGACTTTCTCAGGGTCACCCAGCCAGTGTCTTAAGGCCAAATTTGAACTCTGATTCTGGTCCCAGCACTATTCACTGCACTGCCAGTAAAATAGTAACCTCTTTTAGAGCATCCCTGACAAAAGGTTATCCAGTTCTTGCTTGAAGTCTCCCAGTAAATGCTTGATTAGATAATTGCTAGAGTACTCACCATTTCTGGGGGTATCCCAGTTCTCCCTTGGACAACTCTTACTAGTTAAGAAGTTTTTCCTTATGTTAAACCAAAATTGGCCTCTTGCTCTTGGTCATCCTTTCTCCCTTTTGGGAACAAGGAGGACCATGTAATCCTTCTGCCACATCTTCAGATATTTGAAGAAAATCATCATGTCCCCACTTTAGTCTTCCCATTTCTAAGCTTAGCATGCTTCGTCCCTTCAACTGATGATTACACAGAACGCCCTAGAATGTTTACACAAAAACCCCCTTGGTTTTGCAGTTAGCAGACCTCTGGGTGTCCTGCTGATTAGAATAGAAGATATTTCCTGATTGATAGGGATCTATTCACTGAGTGCTCACTCACTCTGTGACACAGGAAGATGTAAGAAGCAGGATCACTGCCATCAGATGACATATTGCAATAACAGCAGTATATGAAAGAAGATGGAGCAATAGTTTAGCACATCAGCCCATCCTCGGGGATCTGATGAACTGATTGGGGAGAGGGAGCAGAATCACATCTTTGTTTTCACTATCCCCTAACCGAAATTTAGCATTTCCTTCAATTATTTGAAAACATTATTCTGAAAAGGCTTTACCAGATTGCTAAACGGTTCCATGACACAGAAAAGATTAAGAACCCTTCATTTAGTGATCTTGTTTGCTAGTCTAGGACAAGGGATAAGCTGAAGCTGAAAAGCTTGTGGTTAATATCCAAAGAGAAAACCCTAAAGAAAGAATCCAAACCCAGTGCACAGCCCTGTTCACTTTTATGCCCTCAGGCACTCAAGGAAAATGTGTATTCTGATACAATCAAACTGTCTCTTGGAAATGAGATTAATTGCTTTGAGTTGACTTTCATTGTTTACTGAACCAGAACTAATAGATGACTGCTTGTGAAAACTGGCAAAGTCTTGCCCTTTGTTGCTTCCTCTTCCTGAATATATTCACTTACAGAGGTCAACTGATGTTCTGTTCCTTTGTTATTAAGCACTTATTTTTATACAAGGCTGACTTTTACCAAGTATTCCCTTATACAACCCTTTGAGAGAGGTGGTATTTCTAGAGCTCTGATTTCATCTGTGAGACAGCTGTGACTACAAAGACACCATCAGCAGGTGGCTAGCCTTCTTCTACCCTTTCCACTCTTAGTGGCCGAAGTGTCTTCAGACATCAAACATGCAGTGTTTGTCCAAGCTATACTGGATACCTTTTAAACTTGGTCAAAATTGCCCAGATTTGAAGCTTCATGGACAGTCATTGAGCATTCCACACTGATGAAACCTCAGAGTTGGCTTTATTGAAAAAGAGAGGAGGGCAAGTATTTTTATCCATCCCTATTTGGGCAAATGAGGCAACTGAGCCCCAGAGAAGTAGTGACTTGACTCAAATCATATAGCTCAGTAGTGGAAGGGCTGAGATTCCTGCCCCAGTATTCTGGCTTTTCAGTTCAGGAGTCTAGTAGTATAGTGTCCGTTGTGGTGAAGGAGGCAGCATGAGCCAGTGGATCCATGTAGGAATCTGGAAACTCGACCTCTCTATTCTTGTTAGGTCTGCACTGCCTCTGGTTTCATCAGTGTGAAGGTTTCCCTTATGACTTTTGTCCCCCTCCTATTATATATAATAGAAAATTGACCCTAAGGTTGAAAGTTGTAGTCTTCAATGAGCTGCCTATCTTATTTTGTGGATATTACTGTATACAGAACAGTGACTTTGAATTGTTAACTAATTAAAGAGACTTCAGCTATTCTGTCTGGTCCTTAGAGAGCAAAATCTAAGTTAGACTCATTGAGTTAATGGCTGGAGCAAAGGGAGCAAAGGAAGAAGGATAATTTCTATGTTATAGAATAAAGAGGATTTCTTTCCTCATTTTCCATAGAGGGGTGGCATAGATAATTTCTATCCTATAGGAATGAAGTTGATCACTTTCCTTATTTTCTACAAGGAACAGAAAGCAGACTGAGAGTCAGCCTATTTTTAAGGCCAAAGGTGTATTTGGCAAACAAGAATACTGAGGATTGAAACGCTGCCTCTTTTTGTAGATGTTAACATATATTTTTGTCTTGTCCTCAGGTGCTTCCCCTGGAAAATAAAATGAAGGAGCCCCAGCATTTTCCAGTCATTCTGTATGTGGGGATGGCCATCGTTACCTTTGTCTACATCAGCCTGGGGTGCCTGGGCTACCTTCAGTTTGGAGCAGCCATACAAGCCAGTATAACCCTCAATCTGCCTAATTGCTGGTGTGTATCATACAGGAGAACAGAAATTCATTGGCTGTGGTTTTGAGTGTTTTTCTCAAGAGGTTAAGGCAAAAGGTTGATGTGAGTGAGGGCTAAATCATGAATAGACATGTGTCTTCTGGCAGTGAGACAGCACACTGGGCCTTGTTCTTTGCTTGCTTGTAGTAATTCCCAGGAAGTAGGTATGTTGGAGGGGTCAGTTACTAAGCTTCTGGTGTAGTAGAAAGAGCATTAGACTTGAAACCAGAATTCTGTTCTGTCACAAGCCATGTGACTTTGGGGAACTCATCTTCATTGACTGTCCTTATCCATAAAGTGGACCTGCATCATACTTGCATTGTCTACCTCACAGATTTGTGGTGAGGTTAAAATGAATTGTCATATAAGCCATAAATAGATTTATAAATGTGCTCTTGTTTATTTGCTTTTGATACCATGATGGATCTGTGATTTCCTCCTGTTGAGTAATCCCTCCACTGACATGGATGGCAGCCCCTCCATGCTTTCTTATCCTCTGTGGTTTGTGTCATTGTCTTTTAGTAAATCCTTTGTAGAGGATACACCCAATGTTCATAAAATAGACAAGTTGATGGTTTTTTTAAGTGATGATGATGATCATCTTGTAGGGTTAATCCAGTTTTCCTTACTCAAAACCATTCCAGAAACTGAAAAAAAATAGGTATAAAGAAAATGTAATTAATGACTCCTCATCTGGTTTCTCACTTCACTGTTTAGAAGACTAGAGGCTAAGGTTGAAAAATGAAGCATTCTGCTTTGAGTCAGGATCTTGCTAAGAAATTCCCAAGTCACTTGATCCTTTTCTGTCTCACCTTGCTCAATTTTTTGAAATATCCATTAATGTTAGGAAACAAAGGCTTTCTAAAAAGGTAGGTGGTAGTAATACTAGGCCCAAAGTTAAACCTTACAACTGTTTTGTTTTAAGAGCATAAGATTATTTTGGGAGAAGCTTTTAGCAGAAAGTGAGGTTACACCTGCTGATTGCCCTGAGGTGCAAAGTAACTTTTACTTCTTTTTTGACTGATCAGCAATGTTTCTACACTTAAGAGCTTTGTTCTGAGCCTGGAAATAGGAGCAGAGAGGTTAGGAAATACAAGAAAAAGAATGTGTTACACATCACAGATGTTGTTGCCCCATAACATAGGGTAGCTGATGTCTGTATTGGTTTAATTTGCTTATTGTCTCTCATGGTCAGACTTGAAGCACTAAAGAGATTGGTTGCTTCTGCTATCTATTGACTTAAGAAAAAACCTTTTCTTCCATTCCCGAAGTCCTTTGTTAATTTGCTGATGCTTGTATCTTTTGTAATATGAATGGACTGGCCTAGATGATATCAAGTCCCTTCCAGCTCTATTATTTTGTGATGCCGTGAGCTGCCTTTACTTCTTGATCTGTGTCATCAGCCTATTTCCCTTCCTTCCTACCTCCCTCCCGTTCTCTCTTTCTCCTTCTGTCTTGCCCAGCTGGAAGTACAGAGACAGCTTGGGTCCAGTACCATTCTGACTGGCATGGGAGCCTGGACTTTCCCTGTTTTCCATCCTGGGCTGATTTACCCCTCTTTAGGCAATCTGGTATTCCCCACTCTATTTCCAAGGGATCCATCATATTAATTCTGAATTTAGTGCGTGTGCACCACTGTGCCCTGCTTAGCAGATGTTTCTAAGGAATTCAGCATTGGGTTAATAGTATCATAGATTTAGAACTGGAAGGAACCTTAGAAATCATTCAGTCCAATTCCTCATTCTATAGATGTGGACATTTCTGTTTAAAAGAATTTAAATGCCTTCTCCAAAGTCACAAAGTTAATAATTGGCAAAAGTAGGTTGAAGAAACTTTCTGAGATAGCCATGTCATTTTGCTTCTTTCTGTAGGTTGTACCAGTCTGTCAAGCTGCTTTACTCCGTCGGGATCTTTTTCACCTATGCCCTGCAGTTCTACGTCCCTGCAGAAATCATCATCCCCTTTTTTGTTTCCTGGGTGACGGAGCGTTGGGCGTTGGTGGTAGACTTGTCTGTGCGCATAGTCATGGTCTGTCTAACATGTGAGTAGAAGGCACAGTTACTTTTGTTTTCTGTTGTAAACCCCAAAGGCTGTTAGCTCATAAGTGGAGTGTGGGTTAGGGTGGGATGTAAGTTTCCATTTAAAAAGTTCCCAACACAAAGGAAATTATAATTCAGGACTAAAAACACATAAGCACAAAAATAAATAAAATGTTTTAAAATGTCATGCCTGGAACTGCACCCCAGGGTCTGCTTAGAGGAGGAGCCCTGGGCATCTCATTTCTAATGTCAGGCATAGCCTTAAAGCTAATGTAGTCACATGCTATATGAATGCAAGTCTGGTGCCCAGTGAAGGTAGTCATAGTGCTGCTGGCCTCTTTTCTAGTCACGGTCTTGCAGTATTTTTTTAACAAGTCTTTATTTTTTCTTTCTCTCACAACAACCACCAAAAAAACCCCTTTTGACAAAAGAGCACAGTCATGCAAAAGAGATTCCCTCTTTGGCCACGCTCACAAAGGTATGTCTCCTTGTACCTCTTTAGTCCCTTTCCCCTCTGCCAAGAGAAGGGCAGGGTGTTTTCTCATTGGCCCTCCAGTCACAGATGACCACTTACTGAGTGTGCTGCTCAGACTTCTGAAAGCTTTCAAAGTTTTTAATTTTTACAGTGTGGTTAGCACACGCTGTTCTGGATCTGCTGCCTTCTCTTTACAGTGTTCAGTTCTGGGCATTTAAAAAATATTTATGTCTGCTGTTTGGGGAGTCCTGACTTATGATTTCATTGGTATGGGGAACTCTTAATTCAGACTAGCAACTCCTCTTTAACTTAGTCTTAGAGAGCTGCTTGGGGTCGCCCTGTAGCGCTATGTGTTACTGTTTCTGTCTCTTTTTTTTATGGCACCGTATGTGTGTGTGTATAAACATCTGTACATATATTCATATGTGTATTATAAATTCATGTACATATTTATGCATGTGTACCCATACACGGTGTGGAATAACTGATATTAAAAACAGAAGAGAATCAGTGTGGTATACACAGACACACACACACACACACACACACACACACACACACACACACACACACACACACACACACACACACACACACTCTCTTCCAGCAACCCTCCTCACTCTCAAACCTTTTGCTATAACAAACAAAAACAGTTTTGAAAAAGAAGTCATCTGATAGCACATGCACCATCACTTCCTGTCATCTCTCATCTTTCCCAAGAGGAGAAACCATCTGTTCTTCAGAACCAAGCTCAGTTAGTGACAATTAATCTAAGTTTGGGTGTCTTGTAGCATTGTTTTCGTTTACATGATTGTGATCATTTTGTACATCCACCTGATTCTACAGGTTTCACTCTATGTCAGTTGAAGCAAGTTTTCCAGGTTTCTCTGTTGTTCTTATATTCATCAAGTCTTGTGGTACAATAATGTCCCATTACAATCAGTCACCATAATTTTTTCAGTCATTTCCCAATCAATGGGCACCCACTTTGGTTCCAGTGTTTTGCTACAGTAAAAATGCTGCTATAAGTATTTGGGTTATATCTGAGCAGTACATTATAGGGAAGGGAAGGAATGTTAAGCTAGATAACATTCATAAGGAGGGGACCAAGATGGTAAGAGGACTCTATGTCATGTCTCATGAGGACCAATTGAAGGAACTGGAAATGTAATACTGTGGTCTACATCAATAGGAATATCCCAGGGATAAAATTATAGATACTTCTGCCATTAAGATGAGTCTATTCCCTAGTGAAAGTTCTAATGATTTCATTAGGGAAGATTGCTACCTAGACAGCTCTAGAAAGCCATTTGTAACTATAATTCCTACATATACTTTGTGTATATTCCTTCTTCCAAGCCTAGGCTATAGGATCTAGCCCTGGAGCTGGCCTAGAGAACATATCTTCACTGAGACAGAATACTGCCCCCATTCTTCCAGGATGGAAAGATAGTGGGGCAGCTAGGTGGCATAGTGGATAGAGCAACACCCCTGGAGTCAGGAGGACCTGAGTTTAAATCCAGCCTCAGACACTTGACATTTATTAGCTTTGTGACCCTTGGAAAATCACTTAACCGCAATTAACTAGCCAAAAAAAAGGAAAGAGAAATAGTGACTGTTTCTGATGTAGCAGAATAGAGGAAAAGAGGTAAGCTCTTTTCCAGATTATTCTCATGCACTATGCATTAGCTTCCCTGAATCCCAGAATATCAGAATCAGAACTAATACCTGAACAAGAATCTCTCTCTAGTTTTTCCACATGTGGCCACATAGCCTCTGCTTACAGACCTCTGTGGTTGGAGGGAGCTCAGCACCACTGAAGGTGGCCTATTCAGTTTGGGGATGGCTCTAAGTAGAAGATAACTTTTCCTTCTATTAAGCTGAAATCTGCCTTTCTGTAGATTATACTCCTTGTGAACTCTAAAGTAAGGCAGAACAAAGCTAAGCCCTCTTTCACAGGGCAACCCTTTCTTCAGATATTCTAAGACAGAGAAATCTTTCCTCTAAGTAATTTTTTCTCAGGCTAATATTCTCCATTTCTTTCTAATTGAACCTCCTATGGCATATTTTCTAGCCCCTCCCCCACATGCTCACCCCCTTCTAGACATGGTCCAGCTGGTCAGTGCTCTCCTAAAATGTGGCACAACCTTCCAAACAGGGAGTAATGAGGACACAGGGCAGTGGGCCTTCTTATGGACCTTATGGACATTGATTCTACAACTGTAGCCTGAGACCTCATTAGATTTTTTGGCTGCCATGTGACAATGTTGATTCAAATGGATCTTTTATTCCCACTGAAACCTCCAGTATTTTTTTTTTCACATAAACTGTTGTTCTGCCGTACCTTCTTTGATACTTTAGATAAGACAGTGGGTCTAGGATCCCATTCCTACAGGTATTCCATCTAGTAATGAAGATCGTAATCCATTATACCTTCAAGTAATAAGAGTTGTCTCCTATGCATGATGTCTGGTAAATCCTCCATTGGTCCACCCACTGTGCTGCAGAAGGGGCAGGGATTCCTCTGCATCTCTTGATATTTCCTGGAGAGTAGCTGCTAGGTGATGAATTCTTTGACCATGACAACCCATGAAACTAGCTGTCTATTCAGCAAGCATTTATTAGGGGCCTTTTCTGTGCAAGGCATTCTGGTGAGTATACAAAGATAAACATGGAATAGTCCCTGGCCTCAAGAAGCTTTCAATCTACCAAAGGAAACATGAGGACAGGGATAATAAGACAATATAAATAGATATACAAAGTAATTTCCAGGGGAGGACACCAACAGTTTAGGTGGAGGAAGGATCAGAAAGGTAGTTTTTTAGGAGGTAACCCTTGAGCTGAACTTCAAGGAGGCCAAGGATCCTAAGAGGCAGAGCTGCAGAGAGAGTGTGTGACAGCCTCCCAGCAAAGAAGGGGCTGATGAGAGACTGCCTTGTGTGAGTAGCAACAAGAGGGCCAGTTTGGCTGGAAGGTAGAGTGAGAGGGAATGATGTGAAATCAGCCCTGAAGGATAGGGTAGAATTAGATTGTGGGTGGCTTTAAATGCTAAATGTAAGAGTGTGTGTTTTATTCTAAAGGCAGGAGGGAATCATCACAGCTTCTTGAACAGAGGAGTGACATATTCAGGTATATAATTTGTGCTTTAGTTACATAATTTTAGTAGCTATATAGAGGAAAATTTGGAGAGGAGATGGATAGCTGTGTCTTGACTTGAAAAAAATGCCAGTTTTAGCAAATATTTTCTCCTAAAATATCAAAACAAATCATGTATGTATAAAAAAACCTTACATATGGGAAGGTAGGGTATAAAAATAGTCTCAGCTTCTTTTTTTCCTTTGACTAATAAAATTTCCTCAGGACCCGTAGATTGTGAGCTTTCTCAGTTCATCTCAGACCCCAAAGTATTCCATGACTGAATTACTTTGGGAAATCACATTATAATACTTTTAAGTACTCTGGATCCTCAGTTTGACTTTGGCCAGTAACATTTGTCAGTTTCTTTGTAGTGTAGCACAGAAATTGTTCTGTGTCTTATCTGCAGTATGGATATGTGTGTTTCTTATGTGTGTGGGTTGCGTTATGGTGGCATTTTGTATACCAAATCCAAGTATTTAGATGAGTGTAATTTTGTCCTGGAGTTATCTATCCATCCTTATACCCAAGAGCCTCAAGGACAATTGAAAAATAAAAGACTGGCTGGCTGGAAGATTTTGAGTAAAAGAAACTCAGTTCCTTCTCCCCCCCTTCCCCCGCTCCCCGCACCCTCACCCCTACCCCTCAGCCAGCCTTGATAGAGAATGCCTGCAGAACTAGACTTGTCCATGCGTGCTCTAGGCTTCACCAGTTCTCCAGACTGACATGTATCCTGACTCCTACTAGATTTCTTTGTGCTTTGACACCACCCCAGCCCCACCCTGCCACAAGCCTATAGCCTATAATTGTGAACACTATACAAGCCTAAAATTTTTTGATTTCAGTTTTTATTTCCTCGTCTTTATCAGTTCTTTCATATTCCCTTCCATTGTATGATGTTCAGAACTATTGCCTGCCTTTGATCATCAAATCCACTGTGGTCTTCTCCTGTGATCTTTGTGGTTATGCTTTACAAAGCCCTTTTTTTCTACAGAGAACAACAAAGAAAATGTATTTTTCCTCTATAAAATGTCTGCTTCTCTTCAAGTGTTCTGCCTTTTATTTGGGGTCTTTTATCAGGGACTTGAAAGGATGTAGTCAGTGCTGCCAGATGAAGCTAGAGCAAGTGTGTTTGTTTTGTCTCAAGTGTGTTTTCCACACCAGTATAAAATGTGGCACTTTGTATACAGTAGGTTCTAATAGTTCCTAATAGGAACTATTAGAACCTCTTAAATAGAATATTAATATAGAATATTAAACCTCGAAGTGTCCACACAATACAGAATGTCAGAGAAGCAAGGGCCCTTAGAACAAAGTTAGAGTTAAAGGTAACCTTGGAACCTAAAACATAGAATGTCTGCAATGGAAGGAACTTCAGAACATAGAGCATGGGATGTCAGAGCTGGAAGGGACTTCAGAAGTAATCATCTTGTCCTCAGGGGTGATATGCATTCACAATACCCCCAAGTATGGCCTGAACCAGATGAAAGTGTAATTGGGAAAGATTTAACAAAATAGTAAATAAATAGACAATAAAACATAAATTAGTTAATTTGTGGTTTTCTAAGTCATTGTGCTCCCTGCAGGGATCCTTCTGAATGGTTTAGTGGTCCCTGTTTTCTGTTTGAGTTTGACACTACTGATCTAGCCCATCTAAACTCCCATGTTTATAAATAAGGAACTGGGGGTGGGAGGGGTGTCACACAGCTGGTGCCAGAGCCACAAATTAGAACCCAATTCTCTTGATTCTTATTCCCATTCCTGGTTTATTTTTGCACTCCTGTGTAATAGATCTTTTTATTTCTTTACCTCTTTTTTAAAAATTCAATTTTCAGATATTCATTTTCTTCTCTCTTCTACCTCTCTCACCTGCTGGAAGAAAGAAAGGAAAAAGAGAAAGAATCCTTGTGCCATATGAGCGTAGTCAGGGAAAATAAATTCCTACATTGGCCATGTTTAGAATTAAGTTTTTAATATTCTACGTGACCCTGGCCAAGTGACTTAACTTCTAAGGCCTGTGTCAGCTATAAAATGGGAATGATAATAACAGCACCTACCTCCCAGGGTAAGCATCAAATGAATTAATAATTGCAAAGAAGTTAGCACAGTGCCTGGCACAAAGTACCTGCTATATAAAAGTTAGCTATTAGTACTATTGGTTCTCTGGAATCATGCTTGATCATTAGTCTTTCATAATTGTTCATTTCTACAACAGTGATGTTATAAATTGTTATTCTGGTTCTGCTTACTTCACTCCATATCACTTCATACAAGTCTTCCCAGGTTTCTCTGAAAACATCCATCTTATCATTTCTTACAACTTAATAGTCTTCCATTGCATACCTAAACCATAAATTATTCAAATTTGCCACGAGAAAAAGAGCTGCCATAAATATTTTTGTATATATGAATTCTGTTCCTTTTTCCTTAGGGTATATGTCTAACAATGACATAGCTGGTCAAAGATACGCACTGTCAGTAACTTTTGGGGCATCATTCCAAATTTTTGCTAGAATGATTGGACCAGGTTCATAGATCCTCAGCAGTGCATCAATGGTCCTTTTTTCCTGAAGCCTCTTCAACATTTGTCTTTTTCTTTTTTTTGTTCAACTTTGTCAAACCAATAGGTCTGAGGAGGAACCTCAAGTTGCTGTAATTTACATTTTTCTTAATTATTAGTGATTTGGAACATTTTTCCATATTGCTATAAATAGCTTGGGTTTCTTCCCTTGAGAGCTGCCTCTTCATATTCTTAGATCATTTATCAATTGGTGAATGGCTTTTGTCTTGTAAATTTCAGTCAGTTCCTAATATATTTTAGAAATGAGACCTTTATCAGAAAATTCTTGCAATGATTTTTTTTTCCCAGTTAACTTCTAAAACTTCTTTTCTAATCTTAGCTGCATTAGGTTTGTTTGTGAAATAACTTTTTAATTGTCCATTTTATCCTTGGTGACCCTCTCTATTTCTTCTTTGGTCATTTTCCCCTATCCATAGATGTGAAAGGTAATTTCTTCCTTGTTTCTCTAATTTGTCTGTGATATGACCTTTTCTGCCTAGGCCTATATCTACTCTGAAATAGTTTATGAACCTAAGAACAGTCAGCACATATATTTAAGAGAACAAAATGTACTTAATTTTTACATTGACATTTTAAAGGCTAGCATTTTCAATAAAAATTGTTTCTTGTCAGTTCTGGGAGAGTTTGCCTCCCTAACCAGAAATTAACATGATTCTAAGTGATTGTTTCATTTAAGGTTCAGTTTTCCCATTTTTAAGCGCTGCTGTGAATGAGGGCCAGGGCTAGATTTGGTTTAGCCCAGTTTGAGATGTTATAAAGTAAACTTTCGGGAGATTTCTCTAGTTCCTGTATTTACATCTAGGGGAATTAAGCTGACTTTTGATCTATTGTTTCAGAAATCCAGATATAACAAATTACCTTCTCCTGACCTTACGCCAGGACTTGGAAGGGGCTGATCTCATATGAAAGTATTTAGGAGATACAATCTTGACTTCTTTTTTTAAATTTATTTATTTTCAGTTTTCAACATTCACTTCCATAAAATTCTGAATTTCAAATTTTCTCCCATTTTCCCCCTTCCCCCACTCTGAGAAAGCATGTATTCTGATTACCCTTTCCTCTAATCTGCCCTCCCTTCTATCACCCCTCCCCCAGTAGGGTAGCCCCTTCTATTTTCCTGTAGGGAAAGATAGATTTCTATACCCCATTATCTTATTTCTTAGTTGCATGTAAAAACAATTTTTAACATTCATTTTTAAAGCTTTGATTACCATATTTTCTCCCTTCCCTCTTCCTCTTCCACCCTCATTGAGAAGGCAAGCAATTCGATAGAGGTTATACATGTATAATCAAGCAAAAACACTTCCATAACAGTCATGTTGTGAAAGACTTAATTTCCCTCTATCCTGTCCCACCCTCCATTTATTCTGTTCTCTTCTTTGACCTGTCCCTCTACCAAAGTGTTTGCTTCCTGATTACCCCTTCCCTCAGTCTGCCATCCCTTCTATCATCCCCCTTCTCTTATCCCCTTCACCCCTGCTTTCCTGTAGGCTAAGATAAATTTCCATACCCAATTGAGTGTGTGTGTTATTCCCTCGTGGAGCCAGATCTGATGAAAGGAAGGTTCACTTATTCCCTCTCATCTTCCCCTTCTTCCCCTCCATTGGAAAACCTCTTTTATTTGAGATGATTTACTACATTCTACCTCTCCCTTTCTGTTTCTCCTGCTACATTTCTCTAAATACTTAATTTTCTTTTTTAGATATCAGCCCTTCATATTTAGCTCACACTGTGCCCTCTGTCTCTCTCTGTCTCTCCTTAATATACATACACATACATACACACATATATCAAGTATGTATGTATATAATGTGTGTGTATATATACACATATACATATACACACACACATACATATATTCCCTCCAACTATCCTAATACTGAGAAAGGTCTCATGATTTATAAATATCATCTTTCCATGTAGGAATGTAAGCAGTTCAACTTTAATAAGTGCCTTATGTTTTCTCTTTCCTGTTTACCTATTCATGTTTCTCTTGATTCTTGTATTTGAAAGTCAAATTTTCTAATCAGCTCTGGTCATTTCCACAAGAATGCTGGGAAGTCCTGTATTTCATTGAAGTTCCATTTTTTTCCCCTGAAGTATCATACTCAGTTTTGCTTGGTAGGTAATTCCTTAATCCTATCTCCTTTGACCTCTGAAGTATCATATTCCAAACCTTCTGATCCCTTAGTGTAGAAGCTGCTAAGTCCTGCGTTATCCTGATTGTGTTTCCACAGTACTTGAATTGTTTCTTTCTGGCTTCTTGTAATATTTTCTCCTTGACTTGGGAATTATGGAATTTGGCTACAATATTCCTAAAAGTTTTCCTTTTGGGCTCTCTTTCAGGAGGTGATTGGTGGATTCTTTCCATTTCTTTTTTACCCTCTGGCTGTAGAATGTCAGGGCAGTTTTCCTTGATAATTTCTTGAAAGATGATGTCTAGTCTCTTCTTTTGATCATGCCTTTCAGGTAATCTGATAATTTTTAAATTATCTCTCCTAGATCTGTTTTCCAAATCATTGTTTTCCAGTGAGATACTTCACATTGTCTTCTATTTTTTCAATCTTTTGGTTTTGTCTTATAACTTCTTGATTTCTCATAAAGTCTTTAGCTTCCATTTGCTTCATTCTAATTTTGAAGGAATTATTTTCTTCAGTGAGCTTTTGGACCTCTTTTTTCATTTGGTTCATTCTGCTTTTTAAGGCATTCTCCTTATTGACTTTTTGGACTTCTTTTACCATTTGGGTTGCTCTACTTCTAAAGCTGTTATTTTCTTCAGCATTTTTTAGGGTTTCCTTAAGCAAGCTGTTGACTCGTTTTTCATGATTTTCTTATATCATTCTCATTTCTCTTCCCAGTATTTCTCTGCTTCTCTTACTTGATTTTCAAAATCTTTTTTGAGATCTTCCATGGACTAAGACCAATTCATATTTTTCTTGGAGGCTTTGGATGCAGGAGCTTTGGCTCTTTTGACTTCTTTTGGTTGTATGTTTTGATCTTCTTCATCACCAATGATGTAAGAAAATATCTCTTGACCGAGAAAGTAAGTAAGAATCAGTAGTCTGTTTCTTTTTCCCCATTTGCTCATTTTCCCAGCCAATTACTTGACTATTGAACTCTTTGTTAAGTGTAGGGCTCCAGAAGCAACCTCTGCTTCAGCAGTTGCTGCCACTGCCCTGGGGCTGGGACTGAGGCTGGGGCCAGACCATGCTCCCCTCTCACGAGGCATGAGAACCTGATGGCTGCCTTCCTTTCCATGTCTTTATTGTTATGATTCTAAATACAGCAAAATTCTGCATCTAATATTTTGCATTCATTGCCAAGAAGGTCATGGTAGAAGCAGGGGATAGAAGCCAACAATCTGTGTTTTCAAACCTAGTCTCTAGGAAGAGGCAAGAAGGAGCTAAGAGAACTATGTACTCTAGGGCCTCAGTTTCTGGAGCTCTTAGTCCCTAGCCTAGACAGATCAGTCATAGTGATAAATCCCTTTGTACTAATTATGAGAAATTACACTAATTGCCATGTAAGGTTCTTCCAATTCTATAATTATTGATTCTACAATTATTGAACTCTGAATAATCACAATGATTAACTGAAGAGAAAGAGACTAGATCCAGGCTGGCAGACTCCCCAAGTAGGAAATTATTTCAAAGAGCATCCATTTACAAATGTTCACCCACTTTGTAATTGATAACACTTTGGTTATGCCACTGACCTTCAAAGCTGTCTTAGACATTTGTGGATTGAGAACCGCAGCAGCTGCCCACAATTCAGTCCCCTAAGGCCTACTCTAGTTCTGTCTGCCTGATATGGCCCACGCCAAACTGAGCTCCCCTCTCAGTCTGCTATGATCAGCCCTTGTCTATTTTCCAGATTGTCTTGGATTGGAAACTTGCTTCAGTCTGTCCTTTTGTGGATTCTGCTGCTTTAGAATTTGTTTAGAGTCATTTTTTATAGGTTTTTTGATGGATTTGGGGGGAGAGCTCTAGGAGGTCCCTGCTTTTATGTCACCATCTTAGCTCCATCCTTCTCTTTCCCCTTCCAGTCTTGAGTTCTTAAAGTATTATTCAGTCCTGTGTGCCACAGAACATGTCTGTGGTTGACATGCAGATATTATGTAATACAATAGAAATGATAGGTGCCTCTACTTCCTTTTTCCTCTCCACACTCTGGTTTCTGACCTCATCATTCAGCTGAAACTGCTCTTTCCAAAGTTACTAACAATCTCTTAGTTGCCAAATCTAATGGCATTTTCTCAGTCCTCATGCTTCTTAACCTCTCTGTACCCTTTGACACTGTGGGGCACCCTCTTCTTGATATTTTCTTCTATTTAGGTTTTCAGGGCATGCCTGGTTCTATTCCTACCCATCTGACTACTCTTTTTCTGTCTTCCTTCCTATATCTTCATCCAGGTAACACCCACTAACCATGGGTATCCCATGGGGTTTTGTCTTGGGTCTTCTTTTCTCCCTGTATACTATTTCACTTGGTGATCTTATCAACTTCCACCAATTCAGTCAGCATCTCTGTGCCTCTGTTTCTCGAATCTACTTATCCAGCTCTAGCCTCTCTCCTGACCTCCATTCTCACATCTCCAGTTACTTGTTGGACATTTTAAACTGAATATCCTATAGACATCTTGAACTCACTATGTCTAAAATTGAACTCATCTTTCCCCGCCAACTCTCCCTTCTTCCTAATTTACCTATTACTTTTGGGAGTACACCCATCCTCCCAGTCACTCAGACTTAGAAGGTAGGTGTCATCCTCAATCCCTCACTCCTCCTGCCCCATCTAATCTGTTGCCAAAGCTTATTGATTTCTCCGTCCTAACATCTCTCTTGTGTGCCTTCTTCTTCTTCTTCTTCTTTTTAATTTATTTATTTAACTTTTAACATTCATTTTCACAAAATTTTGGGTTCCAAATTTTCTCCCCGTTTGTCCCCTCCCCCCACCCCAAAACACCAAGCATTCTAATTGCCCCTATCACCAATCTGCCCTCTCTTCTATCATCCCTCCCTTCCCTTGTCCCTATCTTCTCTTTTGTCCTGTAGGGCCAGATAGCTTTCTATACCCCATTGCCTGTATTTCTTATTTCCTAGTAGCAAGAACAGTACTGAACAGTTGTTCCTAAAACTTTGAGTTCCAGCTTCTCTTCATCCCTCCCTCCCCACCCATTCCCTTTGGAAGTCAAGCAATTCAATATAGGCCATATCTGTGTAGTTTTGCAAATGACTTCCATAATAGTCATGTTGTGTAAGACTAACTATATTTCCCTCCATCCTATCCTGCCCCCCATTGCTTCTATTCTCTCTTTTGATCCTGTCCCTCCCCAAATGTTGACTTCAAATTGCTCCCTCCTCCCATTGCCCTCCCTTCCATCATCCCCCCCACTCTGCTTATCCCCTTCTCCCCCACTTTCCTATATTGTAAGATAGGTTTTCATACCAAAATGAGTGTGCATTTTATTCCTTCCTTTAGTGGGATGTGATGAGAGTGAACTTCATGTTTTTCTCTCACCTCCCCTCTTTTTCCCTTCACTAAAAAGTCTTTTGCCTGCCTCTTTTATGAGAGATAATTTGCCCCATTCCATTTCTCCCTTTCTCCTCCCAATATATTTCTCTCTCACCGCTTAATTTCATTTTTTTTAAGATGTGATCCCATCCTATTCAATACACTCTGTGCTCTCTGTCTCTGTGTGTGTGTGTATGTATGTGTAATCCCACCCACTACGCAGATGCTGAAAGGTTGCAAGAGTTACAAATATTGTCTTTCCACGTAGGAATGTAAACAGTTCAACTTTAGTAAGTCCCTTAAGACTTCTCTTCGCTGTTTACCTTTTCATGCTTCTCTTCATTCTGTGTTTGAAAGTCAAATTTTCTTTTCAGCTCTGATCTTTTCATCAAGAATGCTTGAAAGTTCCCAATTTCATTGAAAGACCATTTTTTCCCCTGAAGTATTATACTCAGTTTTGCTGGGTAGGTGACTCTTGGTTATAGTCCTAGTTCCTTTGACTTCCGGAATATCCTATTCCATGCCTTTCTGTCCCTTAATGTAGAAGCTGCTAGATCTTGTGTTATCTTGATTGTATTTCCACAATACTTGAATTGTTTCTTTCTAGCTGCTTACAATATTTTCTCCTTCACCAGGGAACTCTGGAATTTGGCCACAGTGTTCCTAGGAGTTTCTCTTTTTGGATCTCTTTCAGGCAGTGATTGGTGGATTCTTTCAATATTTATTTTGCCCTCTGGTTCTAGAATCTTAGGGCAGTTTTCCATGATAATTTCATGAAAGATGATGTCTAGGCTCTTTTTTTGATCCTGGCTTTCAGGTAGGCCCATAATTTTTAAATTGTCTCTCCTGGATCTATTTTCCAGGTCAGTTATTTTTCCAATGAGATATTTCACATTATCTTCCATTTTTTCATTCTTTTGGTTTTGTTTTGTGATTTCTTGGTTTCTCCATCTGTTGCATTCTAATTTGAAAGAACTATTTTCTTCAGTGAGCTTTTGAACTTCCTTTTCCATTTGGCTAATTCTGCTTTTGAAAGCATTCTTCTCCTCATTGGCTTGTTGAACCTCTTTTGCCAATTGAGTTAGCCTATTTTTCAAGGTGTTATTTTCTTCAGCATTTTTTTGGGTCTCCTTTAGCAAGGTGTGGACCTGCTTTTCATGCTATTCTTTCATCTCTCTCATTTCTCTTCCCAGTTTTTCCTCCACCTCTCTAACTTGATTTTCAAAATCCTTTTTGAGGTCTTCCATGGCCTGAGCCCACTGAATATTTATTTTGGATGTTTGGGATACAGAAGCCTTGACTTCTGTGTCTTTCCCTGATGGTAAGCATTGTTCTTCCTCATTAGAAAGGAAGAGAGGAGATATCTGTTCACCAAGAAAGTAACCTTCTGTGGTCTTATTTTTTTTCCCCCTTTTCTGGGCATTTTCCCAGCCAGTGACTTGACTTCTGAGCTTGCTCTTCACACCCACCTGGCCTCCAGATCCGCCCAGCCAGTGCTTGGGGTCTGAGATTCAAATGCTGCTTCCCAGCCTCAGGGCTTCGGCGGGGGCAGGACTACTATTCAGTGTGAGATTAAGTTCAGGTGCTCAGGTCAGGGCAGGGCTGCCACTCAGGGCTTAGTTCCCTCAGGGGTTTATGCAGAGACCTTCAACAATGGATCCGAGCTCCTGCCTGCTTTGGGGAGCCCCAGTCTGCTGCCACCTCTGCTGCTGCCTCCCGAGGGGCCTGAGTCATGGGAACCCCCGCTCCCCTCTCCACGAGCCGAAAAGACCCTCCTACCGACCTTTGGGTGGAGGGACCCACAGGGCTGCTGGAGGTTCCATCCCTGAAGCCCGCTGAGATCTGCTCCTCTTGGTGCTGCCGGCCAAGGCAGGGTTGGGCTCCACTCTGGGTCTGGGGCGCGGCAGACCTTTCGCATCGGTTTTTCAGGGCTCCCTGGAACAGAAATCTCCTCCACTCCATTGTTCTGTGGCTTCTGCTGCTCCAGAATTTGTTGGGAGTTCTTCTTTACAGATATTTTATGGGCTGTGGGTTAGGAGCTAGAGTATGTGTATCTTTCTACTCCGCCATCTTGGCTCCTCCTGTGTGTGCCTTCTTCTTGCCTCTGGCACTGCCACTACCCTGGTGTAGGCCCTCATCACCTTATACCTAGCCTGTTGCATTTGAATGTCTCCCTGCCCCAAGTTTCCTCCCACTCCAGTCTGTCCTCCACTCAGCTTTTTAAAGCATAGTTTTGATCATGTCACTTGCTACTCAGTAAACTCCAGTGGCTCCCTACTAACCTGTAAGATCAAACGTAAAATCTTGTGGTGTTAAAAGTCTTCCATAACCTTCCTCTCCTACCCTCCCTTCACCTTTCCCAGCTCCTTAGACCTTCCATCCTCCCAGTGACACTGGCCTCTTTTCTGTTCCTTGAACAGGACACTATCATCTCTGGGCTCTGGGTATTTTTGCTGACTCTCTCCCATGCCTAAAATTCTCTCTCTACTTATCTCTGCTTCCTGGCCTCCTTCAAGTCCTAGCTAAAATCCTACCTTCCACAGGAAACCTTTCTTGATCTCCTCTAATGCTAGTGTTTTCTCTCTGTTGCTTATCTCCAAAATATCTTGAATATAGCTTATTTGTACAGTTATTTGCATGTTATTTCCCCATTAGACTATAAGCTCCTTGGGAGCAGGACCTGTCTTTTTACTTTCTTTTCATCCTCAGTACTTAGCACCGTGCATGGTCCATAGCAGGCTCATTAATGAATGTTTATTGACTCTCCAGCTGTTTTTCTTTTAAACTAGTTATTTTTAATGTAGTTGTTTTGATACCACTATTACCTAAGAATTTTCTCTGTCTTTGCTCTCTTTAAAAAATAATCACCCTTGTGACTTTATATTCTATTTCAAAAAAGAGATATCCACGGTCATGAATGGTTTTTGCAGAACGGTTAATTTTTTTTTTTAACTTGGTAAACAGAAACTAAAATATCAGTACTCCAAGGTAGAGTTCTTAATCTTTTTTGTGGGTCATACTGGCAATCAAGAGAAGCCTGCAAATTTCTTAGAATAATGGCCTTAAATGCATATAGTATACATAAGATTACAAAGCAGACCAATTATATTGAAATATGGTTATTAAAAATATAGACATATATGTATATGTATGTATATACATATATACATACATATACAAATGTATACATATTTCATTAACAACCCCTGCTCTAGGGGATCTGTACATTTATCAGTGTGAGTTTTCTCTTCACTGTCAAAAACTGCAACTCTTCCACACCTTATATTAAGAGACTTTTGCTCAAATTACTCTAGCTGGAAAAAATTCCTCACCTTCTAGAACACTGCCATTATAGGCTCCTCTAGACTTAGCTCTGTTAGTCTCTGGACCTTATTCCTGGCCTTCCCAGTTTTGGAAGGACTTAGCAGAGCTTGTAGTCCATTTTCGTCATTTTCTTAAAATCCCGAGGCACCTCCACACCACCATCTGAAGAGTATTGTAGCCCAGGAGACAGAATAATTCAGATGGATATGTGATCTCATTGATTCAGGAGTTCTTTCAGCAATGCAAACCAAACCCCATCCATTCCTGCCCACCCAGCGCAGTGCTTGTCCATATCCTCCCCATAAGTTCACCACACAGGGCCTACCCAATGTATTGGAAACCTTCCTTGCTTTCTTCCAGGGTTATTAGTGGAGCACTCTGGCTCTCCCCCTGTTGTTATCCTTTACGTCTGCCACATAACCAACCTGTTGTTTCTTCCTAGCGTTCTGTTCTTTGTTGGCATCTTTTATCCCTATTCTTCTTTGGAATTCCTCTTTGGTTGTATGCTGCAGCCTGCTCATACCCACAATGCACCATTCTATTAATCTCTGTATGATACTAACTTTTCGTTCTTTGGACACAGTAGTATTCCATGTCTACCTGGTAGAATGTTTGTGTTAAAAAGATGAGCCTCTGATTTCACACAAAAATCGGAGGTCCACAAAGGAGCATTGTAATTTCGTAAAATCAGGTATAATCCGCTGTCTCCTTCCTATTCATTTTTGTGTACAACTCATTTTCCATCTGTCCTGTCTGTCCCAGATACATATATGCATATGTGTGTGATAGAAAACTCTATAGCAAGGCCATCCAATGCATGTTGAAATCCAGACAATGAACTTTCTTCATCCACTTGGTCTTTCTTCTGAAGATGGACAGGCCAAACTTCTTTGAGTGTTTGCAAATATATTCAAAGAGGCCCTTTGAAAGTTCTGGCTGGGGCTTGAGGCAATTGACTCGATGTCATCTGCAAGCAGGAATTCCTTTTCAATCTGGACTCTTTCCTGGGTCTCCTCTTTCCTAGTGGTCTATACATTTGGTTAGCGTATATCTCCGTATTTTATTCCTCACCCGATGTTTATTATTAGAGGGTTGTTGAATAAGGTTATTCCTATTGTCCTTTACGCAGATGAATCTTGAATTATTTTTATTTATGGGTGTGTGATACCTTGTTAAAAAAAAGTCTATTAGGAGATGTTTTGTTCTACTGAATCAGATACTGTATCTAATCAACAAATAATAGGCACAATGGGATCTTGTGTTCCCTACATCTTTCTGTGTCTGTTTCTTACAGTTGTGAAGTATATGGCCCATTGCTGAATGTCACTTGTAAAAATCTGCATGTTCCCTATTAATATATGTGTGAATTACTCAAAGATTTTGTGTAAATTGGAGTAAGTATATAGGTTGATAGTTATTGATGTTCCCTGAATTAAACTTTTTTCAGTCTTAATAAGGTCCAAAATTTTTCCCATACTTTTGGTCTTTTCCCTGTCCTTTATGTAACTCATCTATAGTCTGTCGATGCCCTCTGAGGAACAGAATAACATGAGTAACAAAGTATATATTTTTCTGATTTTAGACATAGTTTAAAAAGGGGGGGGGGGAGTGGTGGTAGCTAAGTGGTGCACTGGATGGAGCACCACGCCTGCAGTCAGGAAGACTCATCTTTATGAGGTGAAATCCTACTCCCGACACTTAACTGTGACCCTGAGCAAGTCATGTAACCCTGTTCCTCATGTGTAAAATGAACTGGAGAAGGAAAGGGCAAACCACTCCATATCTTTGCCAAGAAAAAACCAAATGGGGTCATGAGTCAGGGACAACTGAACAACAAATAAAAAAGATGATTTTGCCCCAAAGACCCCAAATACCAGTATACATTAGGAAGATTAAATTCCATAAGTGTCTTGTGTTCTTTCTTTGCTTGATATGTACTCTTCATGAGTACATAAATCAGCTCTTTCTTATTCCTAATTAGTTCCCCTTTAAAGGTCAAATTCTTAGTGACTATAAACCCAAAGGAGAAGCGTTTCGTAATATTGCAAAGTCCCTTGGCTAATCTTTTGGGCTAATTAAAGTTGTTAAAAGCGCTGCATTTAGTTACAAAACTGCTGCAGAATTTGTGGTTAAAATAAAGTAGGAAATTGCTGCTTTCCTCTCCTTCCTAGCATTCTGAATTTTCCCAATTAACTGGTTCCTTGAGTTCCTTCCCATTTTTATCTTTCACATCTTTGGCAGGAACCACATCATGCAAGATCTGTAGTGTTACCCATTTCTTATAAAAGTACAAAGACGAAAAAAGACTGATTAACTCAGCAAGATTTAAACGTGCTTTCTTTCAATCAGTTTGCGAACTGTTTAAATTTGGGATGAAAAAAACTTTCTTAGATTAGCCAGAGTTTATGCTTATTTTATTATGTGAACCCAAAAGCCATAGACGAGAAAGCATGCCTCTTAATCTCCTTTTAGAATTTTGATCTCTCAGAAAGTTGTTTCTGTTAAGTGTTCTAGAATGTCACAGAATCATAGAATGTCAAGGTTGTAAAGGACCTTTGAGTATAAAATGTTAAACCTGAAAGGGACCTTAGTGACCATCCAGCCCAATCTTTTCATCTTATGGGCTTAGTTAAAGTGTTATATCCAAGATTATACATAGACTTGTCACAGACCCAAGATTGATAGCAACAATAATCATAATAGCTAAAATTCACATAATGCTTACTGTGTGCACTATGCTAAGTGCTTCATAATTACTATTTCATTTGATCCTTACAGCACCTAAATGCCATGTAACTCCATGTAAGCAATATGAAGGTAGAGCCTTTGTTACTTATGTCTTTGTATCCTCAGCGTGCCTTGCTAAGTCGTGTTTCGCACTAATAAAGGTTTGTGGAAATTAAGTGAACAGTACGTCCAAGTTCTAGGGCTTTTTTCACAATATTACAAGTCCATTTCTGTTAGGGAGCACAAGAGTGGTGTACCATAACTCAGTAGAGAGGACTTTAAATTAGAGTCACAAGACCTGGATTTAAATTCTAGCTCTGTTTTAGTACCCTTGTGACCTGTGGCACAAATTTTATGGTCCAAAGTTTTTTCAACTGTAAAATAAAGGGCTTAGACTAGATGACATCTAAAGTTCTCCCAACTCTAAACTTTAAAATAATACTCACAATGAAGTAACTATTCAGCTAATGGAAGAGGAAGTGACAATGGAGAGGAAATAAGTCTGTCCATTCTATTTTTGCCTTCTTTATGGTTAACTTCAGTTGAGAAAAGGGTACAAGGAAATTCTACTTGGGATTCCTTTAATCTTATAAAACCAAACAGAATAGAGTATACCCTTTTCAGGTTGGCTCTAGGTGCCCTTCCTAACTAGAAACATTAATTTAGGTTATTTCACAGAGCAGGCCATTTTGTGAGAGACTTTCACCAGAATGTGTCCCTAACTGGTTGTATATGGAATTGTCCTTGCCAGATAAATGTGGCTTTTCTTGGAAACGTAAGATGTAGAGCTAGATGTAATTCTGATATCTTCATTTTATAGCATACAAACGGAGGTCTAAAAACCCTGCCTGAACTGCCCAAGGTCTCACAGTAGCAGAATGAGGATTTGGGCTTGGGTCCTCTGCCTCCAAATTTAATGCTCTTTCCTATACATCATACTACATCTCCCTCTACAAAAAAAGTAGTTGTCTCACAACCTCACTGTTGTGAAGAAATTGGACAGTGTTGGTGAAGCTGAGGCACCAGAATGAGCAAAGGACTTTCCCAAGGCCAGGATGAGTAATTAGGGTTAGGGCTAAAATCTGATTCCGTGGCCAGCAGCCTTTTGAGAGAGAATACCTTCAGCTAATAAAGCTGATTTTTAGTGAATCTTGAATTATTTCATCTTCTCATTCTTCTGTGGATCCAAACTTGGAGACTGAATGTTCTATAGTGAGATGGAAAGTGTGTGGGAAACATGGAAATCTAGGCAGCTGTACCACTAACTTGTGTGACTGTGGGCAACTTCCCCTTTGTGAGTTTCATTTTCTTCTTTGAGGTTTGAAATGAGGGATTTGAAGTAGCTTATCTGTAAGAAAGCTAATATTCTGTGATTCTGATGCTCTGGTTTGAGAAATACTGCAAGACTGAAACTGTTTACAGGTTAAGGGACACCTTGTTCTTTCTAAAGCTTTTCCCTGAAGTCTCAGAACCTTTTAAAGGTGTTAATGCATACACATTTCAGCTCCTGAGAAGAGGACTGCTACCTCTCTGTCTGCTTAATAAACTAAGAAAAGATGAAGGAATTGGCCCAAGGATATTAATGTGCCCATAGCATATGTGAGGCTTCTTCACCTCCTTTTAATTCTTTAATTTAATTTAAATTCTTTAATTCAAAACCTTAAAGTTGGCTGTGAATACTTTACCACAGCAGAATAGGTAGAGACATTAATTTATAGGTAGGAACATTAATTTAGGAGACTTTCTGCTAAACAACAGTGTCTATGGTTAAAAAAAAAGCCTTTTGGCCAACTTCTTGGCTTTCCAGAAACTTATTTCCTTTGCTCCATCTCCTGCGTTTTCCATTTTCTGAGTAGGGAAGAGGATGTGGGGGTGATTGTTAGGAATAGTATTTAGAGACCTCCCTTCCACCCCACGTGGACCAGAAAAAGGAAGATATCATGTTCTGGAGAGGAAAAGAGTCCTGAACTCAGGACCAGAACCTACTTTAATTCCACCTCTTTTACTTACTAGCAGAATGACTGTAAGCAAAGTCACCTCCCTTCCTGGACCTGTTTCCTCTACTCTAAGATGTTGAACTAAAAGTTGCTTCCACCTATTTTAAGTTCTAAAGTTCCTTCTGGCTCTAACATTCTGTATTCTAAGCTCTCCCCCTGAAGATGGCGAAGGAGGTGAAAAGGTAGGCCAAAGCAGTGCGTTTCAGCTATCTTAATAATCTGTTATGTTTATACCGTTATGTTTACAAAACATTTTACAGATGTCATCACATTCGATTCTTACAACAGTCTTGTGACATTGGAAATGCAAGTACTGTTATCCATATTTTACAAAACGGGAACCCCAGAGAGGAAGTGATCTCCCAGTGTCACCCAACTAATAATTTTGGAGCTAGGACTCAAACTTAGGTCTTCTGACATTGTCTAATGTTCTTTCTTCTCTACTGAGCTGCTATTTGAGAAACTATTCCTTTTTCCTAGAGATAATGATAATTACCAGTTAGAAGCCCTTGGGAAGGGCTAGGATTTATCTAGCATGTTAACTTAAAGTTGCACTCAGGCTGGAGAAAATGGATAGGGCTATGCCTTCAAAGAAATCAAAGAAAGAGAAATATGGCCTCTTTGTTAAAAGGCCAGAATATTTATGATAGTTCTTTTTGTGGTGGCAAAAGATCTGAAACTGAGGGGTTCCCATCCATTGTGCAGTGGTTGAACAATTTGTGGTATACGAATGGGATGGAATCCAATTGTGCTGTCAGAAATGGTCTGGGTGGGGGGAGATTTCAGAGTAACCTGAGAAGACTTACATAAATTGATGTGGAGTGAACTGAACGGAATGAGGAGAAAAAATTACATTGGAAAAGCCAAACAACTTTGAAAGATTTAGGAACTCTGATCAACAACAGTGACCATCCAGCATTTCCAAGGACTCATGATGAACCATGCTACCAAATTTGAGATACAGAAGTGGACTTCAGACATATTTTTTTGGATATAGCCAGGGAATGAATTGCTTTAATAATAATGATCTTTAGCATTTATATGGCACCTACTGTGTGCCAGGCACTATGCTAAGAATTTTACAGATATCTCCTTTAATCCTCACAACAACCCTGGCAGGTAGATGCTATATTATTATTCTCATTTTGAAGTTGAGGAAACTCATGTAGATAGAGGTGAAGTAACTTGCCCAAAGTCTCACAGCTAGTTAGTGTCTGAGGTTGGATTTGAGCTTAGGTGTTCCTGATTCTAGGACCAGCGCTACACCATCTAGCTGCCACCAAGTTTTGTTTGACTAGCTATATTTGTAACTGAAGTTTTTGTATTTCTTGCTTTCTCAGTGGGGGGACAGGAGGGATGATGGGGTAGAGGAAAGGGAAGGTAAAGAAGGCAGATCTAAATGAAAATTTTTTTTTCTGAAAAGAATCTGTAGGGGCCCTGAGCATAATCAGAGCTAGGAGGCCTCCCTTATATGTCCATAACAGAGGCATTGTCACTATTCCCTTTTACCATTAATAGCACTTTCCTTAATAATTTGTGTAGTGTCAGGCTTGATGTGGAAACATAAAAGGGTTGGTAGAGAATCTTAATTAAAAATCCAAGATGGCTCAAGGAGAAATCAATTTGACCTCCCTCCAATGAGCTCAGCTAGGTCTCAGATGCAGTGATGGAGTGAACAGTGAGATCATTGTGGTCTGGGAGTGCCGTTATCTCTGATCTTCCATTAGAGGCAACTTCCTTCCCTGTGGATTATATCCCCATCAAGGGGATATGAGGCTTGTAGCCTTTTCCCAGTGGAAGGACATTGTGTTTTCTCTCTCTTTGTTAGGGCAAGTGGTAAAGCTGTGGAAGACACTTTCAGGGGCAAGAAAATGAAAAATTAGAAGAGAGATCATCAAATTGCTTTTTTGTCCTTTCCCTCTCTAGTTTTCTTGGGATCAGAGAATTTCCGAACTGGAAAAGACCTTAGGACAACACCCTGTTCAGCTCCAGCTCTGAGAATGCAGTTTCTTTCCCAAACTCAGCTCCAGTGCTACCTTCTATTTGAAGCCTCTATTAGTCTTCCCAGTGGTTAATGCCTTCACTCCCAAATGACTTTGTATATATTTTGTATTAATTTATCTGTGCACATGGTATTCCCCTCCAGTAGAATACAAGTTCCTTGAGGATGAAGACGTTTCATTTTTGTGTTATCTCCAGTGCCTGGTACTGTACCTGGAACATAGTTTTTGTTCAGTCGTTTGCAATACTTTGGGACCTTATTTGGGGTTTTCCTGGCAAGATATTGGAGTGCTTTGCCATTTCCTTCTCCAGTTTATTTTGCAAATGAGGAAACTGAGGCAAGCAGTTAAGTGATTTGCCCAGGGCCAGACAGCTAGCAAGTGTCTGAGGCTGGTTTTGAACTTGGGAGGATGAGTCTTCTTGACTCCAGGCCTAGCTGTCTATCCATTGCTCCACCTAGCTGCGCCTGGAACATAGTAAGTGCTTAATAAATGCTTGTTGAATTTAATTGAATATACTGTATTAGAGCTGGAAGACCCAACAGATCTAGTCTGCCCACTATTTTATTGAAGGGAAAAAAAGATTTAACAAGCTTTACTTGTCTAAGGTCACAGAATGAGTTAATGGAAGTACATCTAAGTCCTCGTCTCCAGCTTTCTTTTCACTATATCACACTGAGTGAGTGGGAAATGTATGTCTTAAGTGTTTCCTGTATCCCAAAGTGCTTACTGTATGCTGTGCTAACCTCTGGTAATAGAAGCAGACAAATGAGCCTGTCATTTAGAGTGATGAGTTTGAAAGAAGCCTTGATTGAGGGCCCTTCTGGTCCAAACCCCACCATATGCTAGCTGTGTGAATTTGGACAGAACGCTAAACCTTGGCTTCTTCTATCAGTTGGAGTCAACCCCTTCCCCCCTCTCAGGGCTGATTTGAAATAATACATGAAGAAACTTCTTATAAACCACAAATGATGCATTATATTCTTTTACACTGTTCCTTTCTCATTAGGAAATGAGTCAGTTCACAAATGTTTATTAAGCCCTTGCTGTGCACTGAGCACTGCTTTAGGCACTGGGTATATAAAGATAAAAGTTTGAACAGTCCTTGCCCTCTCAAAGCTGTACACTCCTGTCAGGGGAGGCAACTTGTGCATATAGAGAAATAGGCAAAATAGATTTGGGGTCAGGGGGAGAGACTAGCAGCTGGGAGGCTCAAGAAAGGCCTCATGTGTAAGCTGGTGGCCATGAAGGAAAGTGGGGATTCTGAGAGCTGGAAGTGAGGAAGGAGGGCACATCTGGCAGGAGGGACAGCCAGTTCAAAAGTACCAAGGCAGGAGCTGGCATGCTTTATATAAGAACAACCTGGCTGGATCACAGTTTGCATGAGGAGCAGTAATGTGCAATAAAGTTACAGAGGTAGGCTGGAAGAACTTTAAATGCCAAGCAGAGGAATCTATATTTGATCCTGGAGGCAATAGGAAACCATTGGAGTTAGTGAGTACAGAGTAATGTGTTCAGGTTTGCACTTTAGGAAAATCAGTTTGGTAGCTGTGTGAGAGGACTGATTGGAGAGGAGAAAGATGAGGCAGGGAGACTCATTTGGAAGCTGTTGGAATCTCCCAAGCAAAGGAGCATTGAGGGCTAGAAATAAGATGGTGAAGTGACTATGGGTCACGAGAAGAAGGTGGATGCAAGCGATACTGTGGAGATAGAAACCATGAGGTTTGACAGTTGATTGAATACGTGGGGAGGAGTCAAAGGTAACGCTGAGGTTGTGGTGCCTGAGTTACTGGAAGGATGTTGGTGCCTTTAACAGAAATAAGAATGTTTGGGAGTGGGGGCAGAACTTGGGCTGGGGCAGGGTGGGGAGAGATGTTGAGTTCTCTTTTGGACATAATTGAGTTCCTAATGTCTATAGGATTTCCTTCTTGAAATGTCCAGTAGGTAACTCGTGATGTGGGACTAGAGCTTGGCAGAGGGACTAGGGTCACTAAAAACATAGTTCTGGAAGTCACCAGCAGGGAGATGCGATGTGAGCTGACAAGCTCACTGAGAGCAAGTGTAGAAAGATAAGAGGACCAAGTCCAGAGCCTTTGAGCGGGCCTATAATTAGAAGGTGTGTTGTGGATGACAGTCAACCAAAATGAAGTCGAGAAAGAAAAGCTAGATGGATGGGGGGAGAACCAAGAGAAGGCAGGGCCACAAAAACCTAGAGGAAAGAATATCCTCAAGGGGAGGATGGTCCGTGTCATGCTGTGAAGAGGTCAAGAGGCTGAAGACTAAGAAAAGGGCATCAGATTTAGAAATTAAGAAATCACAAGTGACTTTGGGAAGGGTAGTTTCAGCTCAGTGATAAGGTTTGAAACTATATCATAGAGAGGTTAGAAGAGAGGGAAAGGAAAGGAAGTGAAGGTAATAAGTAGAGACAGCATTTTCAAGGTGTTTGGCTAAGGAAGGTAGGAGAAAGATAAGACAGTTCCTTGCAGGGACAGTGGGGTCTAGTGAGAATTTTTAAAGGGGGTGGTGGGGGAATTGTGGTCATATTTGTAGGTGTAGGGAGGGAACCAGTAGATAGGTAAAGATAGAAGATTAGACAGAGAAAATGGATGATATCAGGAGCAGCCTACTTAAAGGAGAAGCGATGTGTGTAAAAGGGTTGTTGGCCTTGGAGAAGACCATTCCTTCATCAAAGCTCAGAGTAAAGAGAGAACATGAGGGATGATGGCAAGGAAAAGGGACAAATGCTGTCAACTTGTTCTTTCATAGGCTGATCATAAATAGAAGTTTCTTCTCCTTCTGCAGGTGTTTTGGCTATCTTGATCCCTCGGCTAGACCTCGTCATCTCCTTGGTGGGCTCTGTGAGCAGCAGTGCCTTGGCTCTGATCATCCCTCCACTCCTGGAGATCACTACGTATTACTCAGAAGGCATGAGCCCTATCACCATTGCTAAAGACATCTTGATCAGCACCTTGGGCTTCATTGGATTTGTGGCGGGCACCTACCAAGCAATCCATGAACTGATCCAGCCAAATGTATCTCCCACCTTTGCCAACTTTACCAGTGCCTTTGTACGATGACCTTTTCGGTACATTCTCTGCACCAAGCCACCTCACCCCACCAAAAGTCTGTTGCCAAGGCCTCCGTTAAGGCTGTAGATGGAGCAGGCTAGCTAGGGGGCTGCTCTTCCTTGTTAACTGGGGACTTATAAATGGACAGAGCAGTGAGGCGGGTTAGATTGTGGATTATTCCAATAGTGATGGTGACCTCTTGATACTTGTTTTATCCCAACACTTTCCCACCCATTCCCTCCCCTCCTACCTTTTGTGGCTTTGATCTTAGTACAACCCAACTCTCTCCATCTTTCAGAGACTCACCTGGATAGTTTCCTCTCCTCTAGGCCAAGCCTCCACAAAACAAGGATCATGGTCCATCTGTTTCACTACTACTCCTGTTGTTTTACCTCTGATTTTCTTGTCATCAGGACTCTTTCTTAAACTACTTTCAGCAGAATGCTTCAAGTTATAGTCTTGATCCTGGCTTGATCCAGGTTTTCTGGAGCACCCTAAGGTGCTCTAACACCTTCCCCTTGAATCTACCACATGTGGAGGCACAAATTCTACCATCACTTAGCACTTTGAACACAGTGAGTACTGTCTGAGTTCAAAATCTTTCTATTTTATTTCAAGTTAGGTCTTTGCTCTTGGACTCTGAGTCTGTAGTTGTTGGGGTTATTAGACCCAGCTTATTCTTACCAAGCTGCACCCTTGCTCTTCCTATGAAGAGAATGACTTGATTTAAACTCGTAATTTATTCTACATTTGGCATAAAGATAGGGAAAGCAATCTGCTGCTCTCATAATCATTTTCTAAGAGGAGATTAATGTATTTGGGACAAGACGTGAGACCAAAAGACAATGGGATTGAAAATGTGTCACTGAAGTTTAGAAAATTAATTCTACAAGCCAGGTTCCCCAGTCTCTACAAGAATGAATCAAAAGGTATGACAGTATCCTTATTGACAGCATGTATTGACACCCTGAATCTATCTCTGTCTGGTTAAATTGGCAGCTTATGTCCCTGCTGCCTCCTCCTTCCTGGCTAGGAGTTGGGATCCTGTTGACAAAGACAAGGAGTCAAGGTCAGCAAGCCTAATCCTTGCAGTTGTGTAGAAACAAAGCAATTGAGGAACTCCCACCATGTGGGGTCAAATTGTGTTATGGTACTTGATTAAATAAAGAGTTCAGTCAGAGAGCTCTGGTTAGTACAGTCCTTCCTGACTCCAGAGCAGTCTCTCTGTCCCACACTTCTCATGAGCCCCATTAGCTTACTTGGGGTGCTGGTAACACTATTATAAGGGATCCCATCCTTTTCTCCCTGTGAGGCTTCCCTTATGCTAGGGGCATTGGTTGCTAAAGACCTGAGGCTACAGTAGCCTAAATTAAAGTTTTGGAAGCCTCCCAGTCCTGAGTTTGAGAAGGGATTGAACTAACTTCTTGAAGATGAGTCTTACTCATCTAACCTTTTACCATTTCCTCATCCTTTCTGCTCGATGATTGGGAAGTGATTCAAAAGGAATTAATGAATTCTTTGGCTGTGTGTGTGTTGGCCCAGAGGGTTTTAGCAAAGGTCCATTTGGTGCCTCTCACACTCCTCCCTGTGCCCTCATCATACCCCTCTGCTCTGCTGCCCTGGAAATGCAGGTGCCTTAGGGAGTAGGTTAGGGAAGGGAAGTTCATCTCTCCATCTTGGCTTTGCCTTTTTGCCTTCAAGCAGGGCACTTGGTGCTTAGGTCAGTGCAGTGACTGAAGGTAAAATCTTCAGTTGTGGCCACCCTGTGCTTCAGGAATCAGCAGGATGTCGGGGGGTCCTTCCTCCATTCTTTGTTGTTCCGTAGCCAAGTATAGCTGGATGTCAGGTGAAGGGGCAGAAGAAGAATTTCTTTTTAAATGTACAATATCTCTTAATTGATGAAAGGCACTTAAAAACTCTGACAACAAGGATTTACATCAAACAATCAAACTGAGGACTTATTCTGGTCCCATGCCTGTTAGAATCAAATTACAATTTATAACTTGGTTCCTGCCGGTGGGGATTTTGTTTTCTATCCCAAGCTGTTAGGGGATAGTAAAGGGGCTTGAAAAACAAATGTAAACTGGAATGGATAGGAGGCTCAGGGTCTCTGGTTTTTAAATTCCAGAAGGGAATTTAATAGGTTTTTTTTCATCTGTTGGCTAAGCTTCTGGAATCTATGTAACCACTTTGCAATTAGCATAGCATTCTATCCAGAATGGTCCTTAGGCCTTCCTCCCTCCTCTTATTTCTTTGGATGCCCTTCTGCATCAGTGCTCTGACCTAGGTCCTGACAGGCCCAGGATCTCCCAGCTGCTGAGCAGAGGCTAGGTCATGACATCAGCTTTCTGCTCTTTAGGGATCAGTGCCTCTGATTTGCACTTTGTAGAAATTAACCTGGGGGCTCTGTCCTCTTAAGGGTCCTGGGCTCATGTCACATGTGATCTCCTCCCTGCTTAGACTGCAGAAGTACTCTGAGGCTTCCCTGCTTCTAATAAAGCCCTACCTGACTGAGATCCCCTCAGCTGGAGGACAAAAGACTTAAAGGGAGAATGCAGGCATGAAGAGTTTTTTTTCCTTTGTCTTCTGAGTAAAGAATCAGAGCCCTAAAGACCCTGCCCTCTAAGGAGTGGATCTCCACCCACCTCCATAATCTTCCTGTTCCTTCTTTGTTTCTTCCTCCCTTTGGCACCTCCTTGCTTGGAAATATTCCAGGCTTTTTATTTTGAGCTGATCTCAGTCCGGGGTACACTGAGGGAACCTCCAAGAATATAGGGTTCTCTTCACCCATCGAGAGCCCAGTTGGGAGCAGGCGTTTCCTAATCTCACTTGACAAAGTACAATCGTACTTATCTAGGAAGGGGGTAAGGGAGAATTCCTAACTTTACTGGGAGCTAGCTGCTCAGTCCTGTTGTGTTGGGTTCAGGTCTCCTGCCTCCAATAACATCTCTCTTCACAAGGGCATTGTTTTTATTTAGTGCATCTAAGTGTCAGACTGATGAGCACTGCTGCGTACGCACAAACCCTGAACAGAAGAAGTGAATTGTTTTATTTGTGTTAACCTAGACCCTATTGCCTGTAGCCTCCCCTTTCTGTGATCCAACTTCTCTGTCCTAGTTAGTATTGGATATGCTTAGTACCAAGATCCTGTCCTTTAAAACGCTATAAACTTCCCCCTCAGAAAACCTAGTCTTGTGAAACCCTTAAGGTAGTGTAACCTAGCTGGTGAATTAGGAAAGATCCCTTTCCTTCCTCTCTCCACGTCTCCAAATAGCTATTGGGCAGAAGAATGCCTTCTTTATGTGACACTACATGCTTACTTCCTACTGTCTTTCAAGTGTAACAGTAAAATCCCAAACTCATTGTTTACAGATTTTATTCCTTATTCACCAATGCAAATGAATTGGTCTCAATGTCTAATCTGTGTAATAAGGTAATAGAGGGTCAGGGCTTGGTGTTGCTCCCTGGGCAGAACGTTATGCTTCTTACTCTCAGAAGAGCCATAAATTTGCCACTTTGTCTTAAGAGAACCTTAAAGGGCAAATAGTCTGATTTGGTGACTACAGAATTGCCCTGTGTTTGAAATTTGCGGAAAGGATCAAATGACTATCCATGAGAACAAAGTGAACAGGCATGGGGAGACTAGGGAGTAGAAGGGTGTGTTTTGCCTTTGAAACCTTGGGTAGCATGCCTTAGGCAGCTTATCCTTCTGGCTCCAAGGTAGTTTGACCTAATGGTATCAAATTTCTTCTGAATCTTTGTACCATCAAAGCCCCTTGTTGGTTTGGTACCAGGGTTAGGGCCAAGCCAGGGGCAGAGAGTGCACAGTTAGAAATAATTGGATTTTGTTAACATCAGGAAGAGATTAATGAATTATCAGAGGGTTAAATTTGATGTCTGACAGTTACTGAACTGAAAAATCAACCAATCGTGTTTGCCATTGTCACAATGAGTAAGAGAATAGAAAGTCTTAATCTAGTGGAAGATCACCACATGGCAGATACCAGTGACCAGGATGTCATTGTATAATGCAACCACCAGGAGTAATAGTACTGTCGGTGTTTTATGCCTTGTATGTTTATATTAAGTACAGATGTGGTTCATGCAGGAGCTTGTGGGAGATCTTGTATTTGATTCTGCTCATGGATCATGTGTTTTTCCTTTCAATAAATGAGGTGTTTTGTTTTTAATTTTGAGAGGTTTCTGTTTTGTGTTCCTGGTTTGTTTTTTGTTTTTTTTGTGGTGCAAATCCCTTACTGAGCTCAGGTTTAAATGTTCCTCTTTCATGTCTCCGGAGGAAATACTGGTTATGGGATGCTAGATAGAAGACAGATGTGGTACAGTGGGAAAAACACTAGTTTGGAAATCAGAAGATCCCATTTCCTATTTTAGCTCCATAAGGAACTACAGGATGTGCTAGATACTGGGAATAAAAATAGAAGGAAAACCAGTCCCTGACCTCAAGAAGCTTATGTTCTGGGAAGGCACAGTGTTGACACAGATAAGTAAATGCAAAATCTTTTGAAGAGGGAGACAACAGTGCCTACAAGAGGAAGGTCAGGAAAGGCTTCCCGTAGGAGGGGACACCTCACAGGAAGCTAAAGATTTCAAGAGGTGACCATGAGGTCATTCCAATGCATTCCAACCATAAGAAATGGACAAGGCCAAAGCAGGGAGCCAGAAGGTGAAAGAAATAAGCTAAGTTTGGAGAACAGCAAATGGTCCTACTTTGGATGGAATCTAGTTTATGTGAAGAGGAGCAATGTGAAATAAATCTATTAAAGGTAAATTAGAACCAAATTGTGAAAAGTCTTAAATGACAAACTGAGAAGTTTGTATTTATACTAAAGAAACCACTGAAAATTCTTAAATGCTGGAGTGGCATGGTAAGACATAGACTTTTAGGAAAATTATTGGAGATGCTTTTTAGAGGATGATTAGTGAGGGGAGAGACTGGGAGCAAGGCATCAGTCTAATGAGATAATAATGTGAAAATGCTCTGTAATGCAGCATCCTAGAAATAGGACCAATATAGCTAGATCCAGGTCAGAAAGCTAGTGTATGCTTAGACTCTTCCATACGTTACCTCAGCCTTTTTCCTATGGATTATTTCTCTCTGCTCACAATGGGTGGTCCCTAAGCTCCCGCAGAGTCCCAAAGGTGGAAGGGACCTGAGAGGTCAGCTCGGCCAACCTTCTTCCTGAATAGAAATTCCCTTTTTAAAAAGCCTCCCTAGTCTCTACTTGAATACTTCCAGCACTGGACAGATAATTCCTGCGTCTCCTGAGGCAATCCGTAACATTGTTGGAGGACTCCAGATTTTAGAAACTTCTCCCTTTCTATGGATCTGTATGCTTCCCAATAACTTCCCCATTGCTTTTAACTCTATTTTCTGAGTGGAGCAGAACCGATCTAATGCTTCTCCTGTGTAACTGTCCTCCAGTTACTTGAAAACAGCAGGTCATATTTCTTCAAAGTCTTCCTTTTCAGGCTTAACATTCCCAGTTCAACAATAAGATGGCCTGGTCACCAGACCTTCCACCCTGGTTGCTCCACTCGAGACACGTCATTCAGTTTATCATTGTCCTCCTTTAAACGTGAAGCCCAGAACTGAACACAGTACTCCAGGTGTGATCTGGTGTCTCAGATGGCATTAGCTTTCTTGATTGCCCTGTCACACTGGTGTTCTGCTGCTAATACTTTTTTGGGCCTCACTCCTGCATGGCAGGCTTCTTGGGTAAGGGGCTACTTTGGTAGAATCATCTGTGTCAACACTCCTCGGGGGAACCAGGGACTGCTGACTGGGTTGCTTCCTTCAGACTTACAAAGCCCCATCAAAAATAGAAAAAGCCAGGAACAGAGTTCTGAGGAAGCTAAGAAGTTGGGGATTTGATCTGCAAAGATACCAAAGCCCAATTGCACTGAGAATTTGTAATAATTTAACAACCATTCTGTTCCTAGATGCCAGCATCAAATCATAAGTGATATGCGGATAAAGAACGTTCATCTGAGAAGGAAATCTTGAAGATTCTTCTCTAGTTTGACTAAGGAATGCCCTCTGGTGGCCAGACTCTTAATAACTCAGAAAAGGCAGGGGTAGGCGGAATAAAGGCACAGTGGCTAAACCTGTCACTGACCTCTTGGACAGAGGCTAGCTGGGAGGTGATAATGACCATCGATAAGCCATTACAGCCTCCGAACAGAAATGAACTTCACCAAGTTCTCACCCATTCAGTATTCTCTTCTAGCATCCCTGACAGGGTAGAGGGCAGGGGTCATCCAGCCTCTGCTCCCCCACCTTCGTGGGGAGCCAGCATCTCCAGAGAGATGAGCTCTAGGAAGCTCATGTCGTTATTGAATACCACTGAGCATTAGAAAGTTCTTTCTTACTGAGTTGGAATAGTCTTCTTGTGTCTTCTGTTCACTGATTCCTGTTCTGTTTTCTGGGGCCAAGCAGAAGCGTAATTCCTGAAATAGTACTCTGCCTGGTGAACTTGGGGAGTGGGACATTACTAGGAGAGACTGGAAGTGCTGGTGGGTAGGATCAGGGCATGCAGGAAATAGATGGTGGTTGAAATAGTAATAAAAGGCAGAATTTCCACAGTGCCCTTTGAGGGGGCAGTATGGCAACCAGTGTCACAGATTCACCCAGGCACATAGGTCTTCACGGCTGCCTTTTGCCTCAGTGGCTCCAAAAGAAGGGGTATTTAGCACCCTGTGTACATAAGGCTCCATGTACTACTTCTGACTCCAGAAAGCCAGCACTCTCACCTTCCTCCCCAGGGCTGTAAAAAAACTTGGTGGATGTGGCTGCCACAGAGACCTCCCTAGATAAGGATGGGGGTGCCTTTCTGCAAGAAGCTTTCCTCAGTCCCCCTTACTGCTGGTGCTGTCACTGAAATGACCTCCAGTTCATCCAGCTGTCCTTCTTTGTATGTAGTTGTTTGCACATTGTCTCCCCCATGAGTCTGTGAGCTCCCTGAGGGCAAGGGCTGGTTTTTGCCTTTTTTTGTATCTCCAGCATTTAGCACAGTGCCTGGCACATAGTAGGTGCATATTAAATACAGTAGATGCTAGTTGACTTGTCTTTTCCTTGTTCAAGATTCCTATAAATGTTACCTACAATTGTCTTGGGTTGGAGGGTCATGTAAAGTGAAGCAAGGGGAAGAAGGGAGAGACTATGCCAGTTTGAACATTTCTGCAGGCTGGAAATGACTTGGGTACAGATTAATAATAAATAAAATTATTTCTTACAGGCTAGCTTAAATTGCAGTAATACAGTAATAGTATTAACATTTTTCCTGTCCTCTCCGAACCCGCCACTCCAGCAAGATCACTCTTGTCCATACTCCTACCCAGGCCCTGGAGCTCATTCGTATCTCCAGGCCTGGTCCAGGGAAGTGTAGGCCTCTGTTCCATCATTCTGTTTCCTCTGCCAAGGTCTTCCCCCTCACCAAAACCTGCCTATCCTTCAGAAACTAGGTCAAGGAAAAATAAAGCTCACATTTCTAAGGTTTATGGAATATTTTCCTCACAACCCTGTGATATAGTTAAGTATCATTACCCCATTTTGTGGATGAGGAAAGTGAGACTCAGAAAAGGGACTCATCTGAGCCACACAATATAGATGCAGGATCTTCATTAGCCTTCCCTGTTGTAGTGCACACACGTAGCTCCTCTGAGCTTGAAGGGTTCTGAGAGGTCGTCATTTCACAGATGAGGAGACTGCGGTCCGGAGACATCCACAAGGACGTGCTCAGTTTCACACTGCTGCACAGTGTTGAGAGCCAGAATTCTAACTCCAAAGCCAGCACCCTTCCCGTCATGCTCCTCTGCTTTGGTCACTAGGTACTACCAGATACTGTGGTTTCCTTTTCATGGATTTATGCACGTGTATCCCTAGTGAGTCTGTAAGCTCCCTGAGACTACAGATGGACTTTTCCTCTTGCCTTTCCCATGGAGGGCAGGTAGGTGGCACAGCAGATAGAGTGCCAAGGTCTGGAGTCAGGAAGACTCATCTTCCTGAATTCAGATCTGGCCTCGGACACTTACTGCTGTGGGCAAGTCATTTAACCCCCTTTGCCTCAGTTTCCTCATCTGTAAAATGAGCTGGAGAAAGAAATGTCAAACCATTTCAGTATCTTTGACAAGAAAATTTCAAAGAGGGTTACAAAGAGTTAGACATGACTGAAATGACTGAACAACAACAAATCCCCATGGAACCTGGCACGAGGTTGGGCCCACAGAAAAGCTGAATGAATGCTTGTGGGACTGAAAGCAGACAGTATGGTCCAGTGGAATCCACATCATAGCCTTGAAGCCAACAAGGAAGCTACATCGTGCTTGCCAGCCCCCCTCCCCATATACCCTCCTGCCAACCTAACTCAGGCTAGGCAAGAAAAGTCAAGATCCAGAAAATAAAATAAAAGTTCTCTTTTATTGTAAAAAAAAAAAAATCCATTCACACATATCAGCAGACACACTTTCACACACCACATTCATTCCATTCCAAGGTAGACTTCCACAGATAACACAGCAGTCAGTGCAAGATGCTCTGTGGAGGCCCCCAGTTTTCAACTCCAGAGACGATACACGAAAAGGCAGTGGACCGTAGTGAGGGATGGGAAAGTGGGGGGCAGCCAGGGGCCTGAGTCCCCATCCCCACTCCCTCTCCCAGCTATCTACATTTACTAGACATATAAGAACACGTGTACGCGTGCTCACCCACACTGACACCTCCATGCATGGGTGTGGCATCACCTCACAGAATACTGGGATGGGCAGGCCTGGAGTAGGGGTTTGGGAACAGTGGGTGACTGGAGAGCCACGTGAGGCCTCACAGCCGTGGGCTGATGGTGAAGACTACTGTGTGGCCATCCCCTGTGGCCATCCCTGTCCTGTCTTCATGAATGGGGCAGACCCCAGAAACCAAGGGCAGAGAAAAGGAGTCAATATGAAAGACTGTCTTTCTGGCTTCATGGGCCTCCTGATGAAATGGACTCTTCAGGGCTAGCTAGAAGGTGGGATATAAGATCTGGACAAGCCCCACCCACCTACTCACCCCAACCCAGAACAGGACAAGATTTCCTATCAATCATGGGTTTGGGGTCTGTGGGCCAGGCAGTGGTAGGCCATTGAGGTTCCTGGGCAGCTGTTGCTGGACCCCCCTGGGCCAACTCTATCCTTGGAGAGTAGTATTTGCAGGTCTCTACCAACCCTGGTTTCTCAGTGCCCTTCACCATAGCCCTGGAGAAATGATCCTGTTAGGGCCATGGACCTTCTAAAAATGTAGCTCTCATTGAGCTAAATTGGAGACTCAGGGCCAATCCTGTCTGCCTTAAGGATTGAGGAGAAAAAAAACTGCAAAAGCCTTGCCTCCTCAGCTTGAATTCAAGACCACTTTCTCCAACCCAGGCAAAGATTTCCTAGGCAACTGGTTTGTGCTCTCCTGGTTATCCAGGGGCTGGGTCTGTCTCTGGAGCTGTAAGACATGATACTCACAGGGCCACCCATGCTTCCGGGGGAAATGCTGTGGCACCTAAAGAGCTGTTTGGATATTGTCAGGAGGAGGAGGGGCACAGTGACTTCCTCCCATGCTCTCGCCTGAGAGAGGAAGGAAGGTGTCCAAAGAGCAAGTCCCTTTTTCCCTTCCCTCCCTGCTCTTGTCCTCTGTGGCCCTGCAACTAAAACATGACCTCCTCACAACTGCCATAATCACTCTCCACCATGTCTGATCCCTCGTAATGCAGTGGGCGGCCCGGTGGGCAGGGTACCACCTCACAGTCTGCATAGGAGGGTTGGGCCACGCTGAGCCGTACACTCACCCGTTTGTAGGCACCCTCCGTGGGGTAGAGGGGGCCCCCGGGCTGCAGCAGGTGAGAGGGGTAGTAGCTAATGGCTGTGTATTCATTAGGGCAGGGACTATGTGGACGTTCCCTTGGGTCTGGGCTGGGGGGTGGCAGGGGCAGGAAGTCCTCCAGGTTTTGGTTGCTGTATCGGGGTGGAATGGGGGCCCGCTTATTGGTTGACTCCAGTGGGAAGGGGAAGCCTCCATACAGGGTAGATGGCTCAGGTTCCACAGGAGGAGGTGGACCACGGTGGGGTGAAGCTGGCAGTGGGGCCTGGATCACCTCATAGCGGGGGTACTCTTGAAGCTCAGCTGGTGCATACGTGGGGGCCCAGAAGGTGGCCTCTGCTGGGTACACTGGAAAGAAAAGACAAGACAATCAGTTCAAAGCCCCTCAAACTTTTGTGTGACTGAGTGCCCTGGATCTCCTTGCTAACTTTGGCCAATAAGTGACCATCAAGGATAGAGTGGAAGACAGGTGAGGAGACCACAGTAGAGAGGCTGTGAGAGTGCTGGGGGTTTCAGGGGTTTGGGCAGGTGGATCAGATGGCCTGATGAGAATGAATCTACTTAGGAAATCAGGGTTTGGAACTCGAAAGGATCACAGAGCTAGAAGAGACCCACATTTTACAGATGAGGAAACTGAGGCCTAGAGATGCTTCCCTAAGTTACAGTGATAGCAAGGAGGTGTGACAGGTTCAGACTGAGGTTTTCTCTCTCCCTTTCAGCTGTATGATATGCTACTTCTGCATCTGTCCTTGCCCCAGTCAAGACTCCTACACCCAGGGCCAGGGGTATAGGCCTTGTCACAGCCCATGCCCCTCATGTCTGGCTTTCCTGGTCAAAACGAATTCACCTCTGCCAGAGACCTGGAATTGGCTTCAGCTTCCATTCTATAGAAACTGGGTCAGAGCTGCAAGGACTAGCATGGGGGGGTAAGGCTAGAGGTAAAAAAGATCCAGGTCACATTTCTTGGAGGACCGGGATCAACCCAGAGTCACTGGTCATAGTTCCCTTTCTCTTCTCTGTAGGAGTCAAGTCCTGCAAGGAGGTGTGTGAGATAACTTTGGAGCAAAGGGAGGAGGAGAGAGAAGCCTGCTGTCCTTTTCCCAGGCAGGACAGGGTTGCAGGTCCAGGCTGCAAGGAGAGGTGGTAGCAGAGGAAAACCACCACCACCACCACCACCACCACCACTACAAACCCAAGCAGGGAAAGCCAGAATTTTTCCACTAGGCTTCTAGTAGAAAAAAAGAATGATCCCACTGCCCAACACCCCTACCCCATAGATTATCATCATCTTATTTTGTAGAGGAAATGGAGAATGATGGGCCAACTTGCAGAACTCTAAGCAAACAGAACTTTGGATGACTCCCTCAAATTCTTCTGAGCCACAGATGTCCCCCTCCCTCTACCATCTTCCTTCCCACCCCTCCCATCCACTGATGTTCCCTCCCACTCTCAGATGCCCCCTATCTTGATAATGAAGGTTGGGGCAGGCTACTAACCCATCTCTTCCCCAGCCCAGGTGCTCTTAATGACAGACTCATTGTCTGAGTTGGAAGGGGGTGCGGCAGGTGGGAGGTTGGGGGCCACGCTGCAGACGATCATGCTGCGCTGCCGCTGGCCAGGACCAGGCCCAAAGGTGAGGAACTCAGGTGTCACAGAAGCCTTGTGTGCCTCAGGCCCCGCACAGTCCAGGTTGTTGTGGGAGCCAGTGTCCAGAGGGTTGAGCTCAATGGGCATGGTCTGAGTGTCCACCCCAACACTCTTGGCAAAGAGGTCAGGGTCATCCTTGGCCACAGGCCTGTGGGTCTTATCTGGGTGGCAGTAGTAGCAGAGGGCCATAAAGACAATAATGATGAGCACAGTGCAGGCCACTCCAACTGCTATTATCTTAATCTCGTGCTGTCCGTAGCCCCAGTCTTGGAGAGCTGTGGTCTGGGTTGTGGTCTCACAGGGCCCGTTTGGGCACTCAGCCATTTCCTCACACCTTGGCAGAAAGGAAAAAGGAGGTCAGGGTGCAAAATCTCTGCTCGCTTCCTTTTAGTGGACCCCATGACCTCATCTTCTATGTTCTATGCTCTCAAAAAAGAAGTTACCTCCTCCATGCAGCCTCCCCTGATCATTCCCAGAGTGAAGTGATCTTTCCTTCATCTGATCTCATTGTACTTTATGACTTTTTATGGATAGAAATGCGATATAGACCTGTGATTTCATTGGTACAGAGATTCCTAAGAGGAAACACTCCATCAATGTAAGTTGGCACCGTCTCTATTGTTTCAAGTTTTGAATAAGGTTAAAAGACCTGTCCAGGGACACACAACCGTTATGTGTCAGAAATAGGACTTGGATCCTTGTTTAATCATTTCAGTTGTGTCTGACTCTTCCTTTCCCTGTGTGAGGTTTTCTTGGCAAAGATATTGGAATGGTTTGCTGTTTCCTTCTCCAGCTCATTTTACAGATGAGGAAACTGAGGCAAACAGCATTAAGTGATTTGCCTAGGGCCACACAGCTGGTAAGTGTCTGAGGCTGGATTTGAACTCAGGAAGATGAGTCTTCCTGATTCCAAGCCCAGCCACCTAGCATCTCCAAGGACTTGGACCCTTCTTTATTTTTAGGTCAGCTATATCCACCCCATCACGCTGCCTCTTACTCTTTTTACATACTCTCCATGCCTTGGCTTATATTTCTCTAGCTATGTGTGATCCTGGGCACTTAGCCACTCGATGCTCTAGCTGATTGTTTAAGACTCTAAGCTTAGAGAAGATGACCATTTTATGTAAAGATGATTTGTTATCCTTTTTAGAGTTTAGTTTCTCAGGATCCATGGCCATGACAATGTCTAGTTTCCAGGTGTTAGATAATAACTCCCAGAATAGTCTCAAGGATCCTAGATAGTAATTCCTAGAATCATAGTGATAGACAGTCCTATTGCAACTGCTCCATGAGATATGGGGGTGACATAATTGATATTTACTATGCTTGCAATGAATGACAATATTGCTAAAATTAACCTGTGAGCTTAATGTTGGCAAGCTGTCTTGTCTGTTGCCCTATAAAGCAAATGGGCACTGGTCAGTGAGTGGGGAACCAAACAGGGGAACCCATTCAGGATTTGGGTAATGCACAGAAGAAGGCATGTACCTGCCTCATTGAGGCTTGAAATGCTGTGCCTGCCTCAGTTGACCCCATCGAGATGTAGGAGTGGTTGCTCCCCCTTCTCTCTGACCCCTGTGGGAAGGGTGATTAGGTAATACTGTAGGAGTTGGTGCTCCCATTATCAGAAGCCCCCATGTGAGAAGACAAGACTAGCATAAAGTAAGGTGATTAACCCCTCCAAGGCTGTCTTCCTGTCTGACCAGATCAAGGGTGAACCTGTTAGAGACTGGAGTCCACATCTCCAGTGCCTCCAGTGTGTGTTATCTGTGAAATGACAGTCTACACTGGTACAGGAACTTCCTTGCTGAGAGAAATCCTAGGTCTAGTCCCTATCCCAATCTGCTTAGTTATCTTATCTCTGCCTACTAGATTGTGAATTCCTCGAAGGTAGTGACTATTTTATTTAAATTCTCCTCCTCCTCCACTGCTTTGCACCTAGACTAGACACCTACTGTTTGCTGAATGGTTTATTAAATATTCCATAAACGAGCATATGGTTTTCCTGGAGAATGGGGATTTGAAGTCTCATTTCCTGTTTCCAGAACTTTGTCCCCTGAACTCCACACTGCCCTCTCTTCAGGGAAACTAAGAAATTTTCCAAGGGCCCTCTAGTAAGATGGGACCAGGGAGGAAACCCTTGGTGCACTTCTGTGGAGTAACATTGGGCTCCACCTACTGTCTGAGAATCAGTAAAACAGGGAAGAAATGGTAGAAAGAAGGTTGGCCATGGGAGGCAGATGACCCAATTCTACCAATGGTTCATTGTGTGACCTAAAGACCGTAGTTTTCCCCTCTCCAAGCTGAGAGGGTTGGACTAAATTATCTTTAAGATCCCTTCCAACTCTAACGTTCTGTATTCTAAGGCCACTTTCCTCGTTTTTTATCTTATTCATAATTTATTAAATTAATTAAATATTTTTAAAAATTCAAATTAAAAATTAAATTTAAAAATTAAAATTTTAATTTAAAAATATGTTCTAAAGTCCTCTCATGTTGTTAAGTAGTTTCAGTTGTGTCTGACTCTTCATAACCCCATTTGGGGTTTTCTTAGCAAAGATACTAGAGTGGTTTGCTATTTCTCTCTCCAGTTTGTTCTACAGGTGAGGAATTGAGGGTTAAGTGACTTGTCCAGGGTCACAAAGCTTAGTAAGTGTTTAAGGCCAGATTTGAACTCAGGAAGATGAGTCCCCCTCCATCTTCCTGCTCTATCCACTACAGTACCTAGCTGTCCTCCGCCGCTTTAATATGTTTTTGCTAGGTTTTTGCTTTCTTGTTTTCCCAATTCCAGCACAATGCTAGGCACACAGCAGATGCTCAGTGACTCGTTGTAATAAGAGTGCCAGGGGCCACCCCTCTAGATTTATAGGAGTGCCAGTGTTAGGGTAGAAGCACCTCTCCCCCACCCTGCCAACCCCACAAGGCCAGCCCAAGAGCTGTTGCAAGAGCTCAGCAAAGAGCCACTGCCATTCCACAGGGATTGGCCAACAGGACAAGTTTCGCTCTTGTGATTGACCTCACAGCAGATTCTTTCAACCCTCCAAGCTGCCCTTGATGCCAACCAAGGGATCCAAAGACTGGCACTAGTCCCCCTCTCCCCCTTTTCCCTGGGGAATTAAGGAGAAGAGAGGGTGTCTGCCTCCACTGGCCTTACCTGTCTCCTGTATATGGATAGAGGCAGCTGCAGGCAGCTCCTCCAGGCTTGGGGAGGCAGTTTCCCCCATTCAGACAAGGTCTGGACTCACAGCTCCCTCCACCCAGCTCACAGTGATCCCCAGAGAAAGATGCTGGACATATGCACTTGTATCCTAGGGGAAAGGAAAAACAGTCAAATGATCAAGAAACCCAAGACTGTGAACCCTTCCTGGAGCCCTGCATATTGGCCATCCCAGCCAAGTCTCCCTCGGTATTTAACCTATGGATCCATGTCCAGACGTAGAGAGTTTGTCCCTTTCCTGCCCTGTCCCTGGCCTCTCCTACCGAGGAGTGGAATTTTAGCTTTACCCATAACCAACACAAAACGATCTCTTTTCTCCTACATCTCACCCAAGACATTCTGGAGTCAGGAAGACTTAACATCCCTTAGTTCAAATCTGGCCTCAGACACTTACTAGCTGTGTGACCCTGGGCAAGCCACTTCCCCGGTTTGCCTCATTTTCCTCATTTGTAAAATGAACTGGAGAAGGAAATGGCAAACTCTTCCAGTATCTGCCAGTCACAGAGTCAGACATGACCGAAAAATGACTGAACAGCAACATTAGGAATTAGGACACAGGTTCTTGTTCCTAATCCTCCATTTGTCAGCTGTATGACACTGAGTGTGTCACTTCCCCTCTCTGTACCATAAGAGGGTCTCACTAGAGCATAAGATCATATATTTTTAGAACTAGAAGGGAACTGATAGATCACTGAATCCAACCCCTTCTGTTAACAAATGAGGAAACTGAGGCAGAGAGTGGTTAAGTGACCTGCCCAGGGGTTCAAATCAAGGTCTTTTTGACCCCTAGATCAACACTCTCTACTACACCAGATCTTCTCACAACTTCTCTTTGACATTTTATGTTTTCTTTTCCAAGGTCCCTTTCAGCTTTTACAGTCTATATTTGGAGGTCTCTTCCAGCTCTAACATTCTACGTTCTGTAGTCCTTTAGGAGGCCTTAGAGCAGAGAGGTCTTTTCTGTGTCATTCATGGACCCCTTTGGCAATCTGGTGAAAGCTACCGACCCTTTCTTAGGATAACGTTTTTAAATGCGCAAAAAAAAAAAATACATAGAATTATAGAGGAAACCCTTTATATTCAAATCCAGTTAAAAATTTTTGTAAAACAAGTTCGCAGATGCCACATAAAGAATCATTGACTTAGAGGAAACCTGATAGATTTAGGATGCTGCATCTGGATGAAGCTTGCAGAGAGGGACCTTACCTCCTCCGGAGGTCTCTGCACATTGGCCACCATTAAGGCAAGGGTTCTGGCTGCAGATGCTGCTCTGGGGGCAGCACTGGGTAAGAGCTACCCCCTTCAGAAAGCCTGCTCTCTTCTTCTGAGTACTAGACAGCAACTCCAGTCCTTCTCTGTTGATTGTGACATCTTTCACACACCCTCGAAAGGCTCTGGAAGTCTGCTGAGGCAGGTGAGGACGGATATGGCCACCCAGAAAAAGGTCTCCTCCAACCTGAGGGTTCCTGCAATGCTCTGGGAGCACAGTGGAAGCATTGCCCTTGTTATCAATCTGAAGATGGATGGACATCCTTGTCACCTCCAACAGAACTAAATGCCACTCTTGGTCACTCACAAAGTATATGGAGGAGAGGTTCCCTTGGAAACCACTCAGACAGTGGTACTCCAGACGTGGCATCCCATCAACCAGCTGCAAAGAAAACCCAGAAAGCCATCAATGCGGATCACAACAACTGGCTCTGTGGTCCAGCTATGCAAATAGCCAGTAGCCATGCAATCAGAAGAGAGTGGACTGTGTGACTGCCTTTCCGTATTTCCCCTGTACTGGGAGTAAGATCTGGAAGGGAGATAGCACATACTAGGTGCTTAATGCTTTCTAATTGATAGAGGCCACAGCATAGGCATATATAACTGATTTTTCCTGTTTTTCAGAGTTCTTTGATATTCTGAATTTGTATATAACAGGAATGAGGGTTTGTTTTTATGATCTTGTCTGTTTCATGGCTTTCATGTGTATTCCATTCATAGATGATATTATGTTAATTTTATTGAGCTCCAGAGCACTGTAAAATCTCTGTAGTAAAATTATTAATTGATAGAAAAACTTTTAACCATTCACACTAAAAAAACACAGCATATTTTTTAGTTTTTTATATGGAATTGAATGGATTGATAGAGTTGGTCTACTAATACCAATATCATGGACAAGTGGTATGGATAGAAAATGAGTGAGACCTAGCATTGAATAGAAGGAGATAAGACTTGAACTTCATTTGAGAATACACAGCAGTGGCCCCAGGCACCCTGCTGCTGCAAAAAGCCTAACTCTTTAAGCCCTATTTGAGTCTCCTGTTGGTAGTGTCTCTACCTGACTGAATCACAAAACACCACCATTTCTGAATTATCAAAATTACAGATAGCCCAAAGGGTGATGGAATGATGTGTGGTGGATAGTATATTATGCATTAAGGACAGTTCAAAAAAACATCATTATCCGGGATATATCTAATCAGAAAAGGAGGTAGGTTGGTTGTAAAAATGAGAGGCAAGAAGAATTGGTCATCCCAAGTTCCCAGGTTCACAGAGGAACCAGAGAAGGGCCTTCAGTACATTAAGTGCATTCTCTGGGGAGGATTTTATGGAAAGATACGGCCACAAACCAAACAGGATGAGAAGAGGGTAGCAGTTTGCAGTCTACATTGATGTAGGAAGTACCCACAAGTTGGAAGTCCTTGTAGAACAAGTCCTACTTTTAAAAACACTCACACACATCATCTCCTTTGATCCATACAATGGTCCTGAGAGAGAGAGAGACAGGTCAGGGATCATTACACCCATTTTACAGATGGGAAAGCAGAGGCCCAGAGAGAAGTAACATGCCCACAGTCAACACAGCCAATGAGAAGCAGAGCACGAGACAGATTCCTAATCCAGGCCTCCTTGCACTGCACCACAGGACTTCCTAACCTAGTGTAATCCTCAAAGGGCGATTGTTTTTCTTTGTGCTCGTAGAGGACCAACAGTAAATGGTAAGGCCCTGTTATGTAAGTGTAAACTCTTTTTACTCTCTTTTGAATGCTTGAAGCACCAAATTAGTCTTTGTGGAGGATTTATGGGAAGAATGTGGACAGAAATCATGCAAGATAAGGAAGTGGCAAGGGGGGTTGGTTGGAATGTATATCAATGGAAGGAGAGAGCGTCTTCAGGAACTTTCATCATTGCTGGTGAGACAAGAATGTCACACTGGACACCAGGAGAGAGCTAGGTAAAATGACATGAAATAGAGGAAGAGACGCTAAGGTTGAACATTCAAGGAGATGAAGGGGAGGGTGGGGGGTGTCCCTTGGATTGGGAAGTCTTCCTGGAGGAAGTGGTTCTGGAACTGTGCCTTGAAGGATGGATAGAATTTGGATCACCAGGAAGGAGGTCAAGAATATATCGAATAAGAAATGTAAGAAACAATGTGAACATGAGGCAAGGAGCTTTATTCCAATCAGGCAGTAATACTTTGTATGAATCTGTTAATTGGCTTTAGGTACCTTGAAGAATCCTGAGAGTCCAGGACCCAGAACCCTGTGAGATACTTTGCTTCGTGGGCATAAATGAGAAAAATACAAAAGATGTTCAGAAGGTCTGGATACGGGCTCTGGCACCTAGGTTGGTCAGTAGGGGACATATATTCTGTCAACTTCACCAGTTTATTTAGGGCAAGCCCTGACCATATGTTCTTCAAAGGTAAAACCAAAGTTTACTATTCCATGTAACACAGATACATGCCTAGGACCTCACCAGGTGCCCTGTGCAGGGTCAATAATTATATATGGCATAAGTATGTGAGGGGCAGCTAGGTGGTGCAGTGGGTGGAGTGCTGGACTTGGCATCAGGAAGACCCCAGTTCAAATCTAGCCTCAGGACACTTACTAGCTGTATGACCCTGGGCAAGTGACTTAACCTTGTTTGCCTCAGTTTCCTCATCTATAAAATGAACTGGAGAAGGAAATGGCAAACACTCCAGTATCTTTGCCAAGAAGAATCCAAATGGGGTCATGAAGAGTTCAGATATGACTGAAACAACTGCAGAACAACAAAATAGTTATCTTAACTTATTTCTCCTGAGTAGGTGTCCTGGTACAGCACAGAGAACTCTAGGCTAGGAGATAGATCTCTATTCAAGACTTAGCTCTGTCATTCTCTGGGGGCCCTTAAACATGTCACTTAATTTCTCTGGGCTTCAGTTTCCTTCTCCGCATTATAAGATGATGGAACAAGATAATGTTGGAGTCACCTTTTAGCTCTTCTAAGAGTCCCTTCCACTTATGACAGTGAATTTCCATTCCACCTCACACCCTCTAACTCTCATACCCTGTCCAGCTCTAACAGTCTTTTTAAGGATCTCTTTGTCAGGAAACAGACAGTCAGGCAAGACCAGCCCCTCTTTCCCTTGCTCCGCAGAAGATCAAACCCTACCTCGAGGAATGCCACTGTGGACCAGTTGAGGAAGAGCAGTGAAGCATGAGGCTGCTGGGTTTTCAGCTGGAAACGGATCCGCCAATCCTGGGCAAAAGGGTGTTGGTACCGTACCAAGCTCTGACTGCCAAACCTGGCAGCTGTGTCTGCAACAACAAGCTTTGTTACCTTAATCCTAGTCAGATCGAAATTTTTCTTCTCTGTCCTTAGGGAAGTAGGGACCCCTACTAGTTCAAGGCTTTCTCTGGGGCCAGAGTTAAGACATATGTAGGGCTGGGGTTAATCAAAGGTACAAACCATGGCTCAATGAGGGGCATTTCTTAGTAAGTCTTCAGGACCAGGGATGGGGGTCAGTTGGGGGCCATGGTTAGAGAGAAGTATCTATTCCATACTGGCATTAAATTGTGGCTTTTTCTACAGAAAAAAAAACGTGTCTACACTTGGTCCTTCCTCTTCCTTACCCCTCTATCTCTTCTCAGGCTCCTGCGATTTGGCTTCCATTATTACCACTGAACTAAAATTGCCGTCATCAGTGTCTTAATCAACAAATCCAAAGACATTTTCTGCCCCCATCTTTTTTTTTGCCCTTTTAGATGTTATTTGTTGTGCCAAATAGGTGACCACAGAACTAATCATTCTGCTTCTTTTTACTTCTGATTCTATTGAGAATAACCTCAAAGAGTTATTTAATGTTTCCACATATCTATTTTCTATCATCTTCCAGAGATAATAGATCTTAGAGATGTTGATGTGAAAAGCAATGAGGGTTGGCAGAAAGGATCTATAGAGCTTAAGCAATATGAAGCTGGAGGGCAGGGCTAGTTGCATCTAGTCAGGTCTAAGTGATGCCTGTGCTTGCTGCTTGTTCAGGATTATAAAGTGAGAGAGCTATTTGCCAAGTTTTATTCTTTGTCCAACTTGATGTCAAAAACTGAAGCCTCATCCTCAATTACCCTGCTTCCTAACTCAATTAGACTTTGTCTTTGCCCTCATCCTTCCTGACCTCTATGTAGCATTGCACCCAGTTTCCTTCCCCTCTTCTAAAAACATCATGTTCTCTTGGTTCTCCTCTTGCCATACTGACCGCTCCATCTGTTTCCTTTCCTGGTTCCTCATCTCCTCCCCAACTCCTTAGACAGGGGTTATCTCCAGTGTTCTATCCTTGGTCTTCTCTTTCTCTACATTCTTTCCCTGAGTGATCTCACTCCCATGGATTCATTTTCATATATATATATATATATATATATATATATATAAAGATAATTCTGAAAGCTATACCTCCACCCTTACCCTTTCTCCAGAGCTCCAGTACCATATTTTAAATTGCCAGATAGATATCTTCACTCAGATAATCCATTGGCACTTAAAACACAACATGTCCCAAATTGAACTATTCATCTTTCCCTCTTCCTAACTTCTCTGTTTCTGCTTATGTCATCGCCATCTTCCCAGCCACCCATGCTTATAATCTTGGAGTCATTGTTGACCCCTTTGTCTTCTCACAGCCCCTTCCCACCGCCCCCATTCAGTCTTGTTAACAATGCTATCCCTGCAATATCTCTCCATGCTAGATAGAGGGGATGCAGACACTTTTGGACACATTGAGTTTGAGAAGCAAATGGGATATCCAGCAAGGCTTTTAGCTAGTAATGGGAGACTACAGTTCAGGAGAGAAATTAAGACTGAATATATTGATTTGGAAGTTGTCCACACAGATATCATTGAATCCATGGGAGCAGATGAGATCACAAGGAAAAAGGTGAGAAATAGTAGGTCTGAGACATAGCTTTGGAGACATCCAAGGATATGGATGGTGATTCAGCAAAGGAAACCGAGGAGGAATGGTCAAAGAAGTAGGGGAAGGGGGAACCAGGAGAGAGGAATGTCATGGAAGCTAAGGCAAGGGTGGGGGTAGGGAAGAGTATCAAGGAAGGGGTAGGTGACAATGTCAAAAGTTTCAGGGAAGTCAAGAGCAATAGAGACTGATGAAAGGCCATGGGCTTGAGCCGGTAAGAAACTATTGGCAATCTTGGTGAGCGCAGTTTCATTAAAGTACCAGATTGTCACACTCTGTATACATCCCCAAAGTTTCCTGTATTCATGCTTTTGTTCCCACTGTTCCTGCTACCTGAAATGCCCTCCATCCCATTCTTTGCTTTTTCACTTTCTAGCCACCCTTAAAAGCCTGTCTTTACCAAAATAGCCTTTTCTGATTCTCCCCAATGGTAACAATTTTTCCCTTCTTAGCCTAGGCCTGGCATAGTGCTGTGTTTTGCACTTTTCTGATATACTTGTTTTATCATCATCTTGGTATATATATATCAGATCCACCAACCAGAACTGAAGCTTACATTAGGACAGGGACTCTAAATTTTGTATCCCTTCTAGTATCCAGCTCAGTACTTAATATGTAATATCTAGTTAAAATTGATTCAATTCAATCCACACTAGTCTAACTGCTACAATGCAGGTGCAACAACCTGGGATGTAATGGAATTAAGATTAATGACTGTCTGGGACTTAATCCTGAGAAATTAGGCCAGCCCCAGTCTTGCCCCAAGGACAAGGAGGCTCTCTCACCATTGCAAGAGCAGTTCAGTTTCAGGCTGTACTTAGGGGTCAATATACTAATCCTGGCTGTGCTGTAGGTAGACACGGCTCCTGAGTCCAGTTGAAGAGTCTCTGTGCAGCTGTGTTCCTGGCAGCCTGGGCCCTGGCATAGCACCACAGGAGCAGCTTTGGTCATGTGAATTCCCACGGAGTGCTCCATCTCTCTGGCTCGGCGGGCAATGGAGTCTGCCAGGCTTCGGGGCTCATGAAAAGAGCCAAGGGCATCCTCAAAGGCAAGGAGGAGGTCTATTCCCACTGCCTCTTCTGCAGGTTGCAGGCTCACAGGGTAAATGTGCTGACGCTCAAAACCCAGGGCACTGCCCAGGAACCTCTGGAGGTTGCGCCAGTGGTCACCCACAAACTCCTCTGGAGAAAGATGGCGAAACTGCAGTAGGACAGTATGTGCCTGGGCTTCTGGGGCTGCATGCCACACATGGACATGGACTCCTGCCAAAGCCACAAAGGTCCCATCACTGACATTGATGTTGAGGATGTAGTGGCCATGGGGCAGCCCCTCATTGGCAATGATCTTGCCGTCGGCAATACCCACTGAAAAGTAGCCACGGGTGGGCTTTTTCTCTGTTAGCCTATATGTTAGAGTGTCATGGGGATCCCGGTCAGTGGCATGGATCTTCCCTACCACGCCTCCCTGAAATGTCTGCTCCTCTGTGGTGATGAAGATCTCTAGAGGGAGGGCAGAAGGCGGGTACTGGCTCTGCTCTGTGACTTGGGCATTGACAAAAGCTGAAGAAGAAAGGGGAGGAACTCCACTGTCTGATACCTGTCAAGGAAGACCAACCACACTCATTAGGAATGAATCTGATGGATACAATGGATTCAGAGAAGCATGGGAAGACATATAAAACGATGCAAAGTGATATAATCAGAGCCAAGTAAACAATATGCACGATGTCTACAATGATGTAAATGGAAAGAACAGCAAAACAACTGAAATTGAATGCTGTTAAAAGGCCAAATTGGTCCAAAAAGGAGACATAATATGGGAGCTTTCTCCTTTCTTTGGAGAGGTGGGAAACTATGGGTATGCAACACTGCAGAATATCAGACTTTTCTGAAGTGTTGGTTCATTTTGCTGAACTGTTGGAGTTCTTTTTTTTTTCTTTCTTTTCTCATTCTTTGTTACAAGGGATACATTGGGAAGTGTAAGTGACATAAATAGAAAACAGATGAATAAAATTTTATTGACTATTTCAAGAAAACAGCCAATGCTTCCTGAACATTCAAGTACTTTTGTTCTATGCTGGCAAAGACACAAAGTCCCTGCTCTCATGCTATCCCTCAAAGTCTTCTACTGAGATGACTTCCTTTTTCATCCATGTCTTCAATGTCCCAGCATGCACCCACCTTTAATCTCACCATCTCTTAGAACTGTACATGCCTCTTCCCAGATCCAGAACTTTGAAGTTCTGTTCTCTGGCCACAGTTTCCTCTCTATCCATCTACTTCACCCATTCTCTCACTGATCCAATTAACCTATATCTCACCCTTATCACTTTCATTCCTTTCAGTTCATCTTGACAGCTCTGATTTCACTTATCTCCCTATTCGATCTTGGCCATATGGTCCACCCAGTTTCAGTAGCTACTACATTTCTGAGTATCCTCCTCTTCACATGCCACCATCCAATTTCTCTTCTTCTGCTCACAAATCCTCATTCAAAAAGGCCTCCCCTTAACCTTTCTGTTCCATGTAACTACTGTACTATCTCCCACTTTACCTTTACTGCTATCCTTCCTGAAAATGTTATCTGTGCCTCTACTTCCATACCACCCAGTCATTCACCTTAGTTCTTATAACTTGGCTCTCTTTCATCAGATGCCCATCACTAGTGCCAGATATTGTTGATCACTCTCTCCCATCGACTTCTCTCATGACTTCAGAGACACTCTACTTACTCCTCCTAAATGCTCCTTGAATTTTCTTGGCTCCTTCTGTTCTATTCTTAATATTTTAATGTGAGTACTTCTCAAGATTCTGTCTTTGGCCCTTTTATCTCTACATTTTCTCTCTTCTATATGCAATCTTGACCCCATAATCCTCTTCTTTGGGTCAACCTTTGGGACCTCTCTAGTTACTACACTAGAATCTTTTGCTTCCTTGACCTCCCTTCATCCACTACCACGCACAGATTCAACTACCACTGTTGTGCAAGTGACTCATAACATCTATACTCCCTGACTCTGACCTCTCTTTCTCAGTTCAGGACCTACATCTCCAGTCCCCTACTGGTCATACCCACTTGCATATTTCACCAGTACTTCAGTTCAATGTCTAGCAATCTGCTTACTCCCTCCCCTTTGAAATCTGCCCTTGATTCTAACTTTACTATAAGTGTAGCATCCATTCATCACTTTCCCAGTTCATAACCTTGGGTTGTCTTTGTCTCTTCTTTTTCCTTTATCATATGCTGTCAGTTACCAAAGTCAGTCATTTCTAGACATACATCATCTCTAGAATCCATCTCCTCCTGAACAATTGCATTAGACTCCTAACATTTTTTTACTCCATAAATTCTTTATTCTGAATTTAATGAATAATAAAAAGGAACATTTTCCTATGCAAAGACAAACAGAAAAAGAGGATTACTTATTATATGCAACTTAATTTTTTTGAGTGTTCATTTAACAAACTACTTTCAAAGCTGTCCTGTGTACCTATGTTCCTTCTATTCTCTTCTGTGTGTTTTCTAAAATGCTTCAATAACCCTTTTGCTTTTTTTGGAGGGGGGAAGGAGAGGAGACATCACTATCTCTAGCTCTCTTCCCAATCCACATATTTGCTATGGCCTAAATTTTATTTCTCAGGGTGGACCTTGAATCCAACAACCCTGTGTTTGGAGATGGGGAGCATGCTTCATCATCACTCTTCTGGAGTAGGGGATGATCATTGCATCGATCAAAGTTTTTATGTCTTTCACAATTGTTTTTCCTTACATTGTTGTTACCTAGTCTTTCTAATTTCCCCACTCTCTCCACTCCAATTTATTTCACTGCACATCAAATTAATCTAAATTGAGTAACTTCTTGGCTCAAAAAAATTCAGTGGCTTCCTAATCTTACCAAATAAAAGCTCTCAAACTGCTTTGCCTTGCATTGGAAGACCTTCACAATCGAGAGCCACCCTCTCTCATAGCGTTGTCTCATATTTTCCCCTCCAAACATTGTACCTTCAAACCAAACTACTCTCTGTCCGCTGACCATCTGGCTCTTTCCCACCTCTACACTTTTTTGCTCAAGCTGCTCCCTAAACCAGGAGCTTCTTCCCTGTCCCTGTTCTTTTGTTGAATTCCTACCAGTTCTTTAAAGCTCAACTCAAATGCCACCTCCTTTCACAAAGCCCCCTCACCCTGATTCCCCTGATCCATGATGACTTTCATATTTAAGTTTCTGATAACCCTTTATTTTGTACCTCTCAAATGAATGTATCATGTAGGAATATATATTAGGTTTACTTGTGTCTTCACTCAAGTCCTTGTCTGGCTTTCTCCTCTTGTGTCCAAAGAAAAGAAGAGCGATTATAGACCTCTAGGAGAGGGAGGGACCTTGGGTTCTTGAGTACATGGACCTACTTTTGCTTCTCTCCGTGTGGTGTCTATTCTTTCCTACCCTTGAGTGGAGTATTGGAAAGAGAATGGTCTTGTGAGATTTGAAAGGCTGACTAGAGGTCTACAAACTGGACAGAGTAGCCACTGCCAGCATAACCCCAAAGACATAGTCTGGCATTTGACAGACCCCACAGCCAAGACACCAGGTTCCACAAGAGGAAGCAGCTTTTCCTTAGCATCTGATAAAAAGCATCATCCAGAAGTGACCTAGGGGGTGGAGAGTGAATGTTTGATAGCAACTATTTTAAAATAGCTGCCTATTCTTCACAGGGACTGAGATGCTTTGAGAATGAAATGTTTGCATTTCTGTCCTTGCTATATCTTTTTAATAAATATCCTTTTTTTTTAACAGCCAAAACTAAAAATCCTCTTCTGATGTCTTATCCTATGAAGATAACTGTGGTTTCTCAAAGGTTATGCTGTCAGTGCAAGCTATGGAAGTTAAGCTGGAAAAGCTTTGGGTATGAGTCTGTTGACTGACTACACGTTTGTTTTCTTAGTCCAGCTTAAGTTTAGAGTCTCATCACCAGACTGGCTACAGAATAGCAAGATTTTCAGCCCCAGCAGCTCTTGAACACCATTCACTAAGTTGCAAAGGAGTTGTGATCTGGCATGGTATACCTACATCAACGAACTCACAGAGAAACCTGTAAGTACTGACATTAAAATATAGTTTCTATGTATGTCGTATCCCATTACTGGATTGGAAACTCCAAGATAATAGGGTTGGCCTAGATGATACCTAAGGTCTCTTCCAAGTTTAAATCCTATGATTGTTACCCTACTACACCTGGGCAGGCCATATCTGGATGACTGTATCCAGTTGTGAGGACCACATTTTATTGACAAACAGGGATGTGTCAAGAGGAAAGTGACTGGGATGATGGAGAGATGTGACACCACACTCTGTGAGGATCGGCTGAAGGAACTTTGAGAATGCTTAGCCTTGAGAAGACAAAACTTAAGGGGAACAAATCCCTATCTTCAGTTACCTGAAGACCTGTCATGAGGAGGGATTTCATTCATTCTGACCACAGAAGGCAAAAAGTAGAATCATGGGAGAGAATGCAAGGAGACAGACTTCATATATTAACAATTAAATCTGTTCAAAAGAGGAATGGGCTCCACTGGACATTAGGAAACAATAGGGACTATTCTTTCTCTCTCTCTCTCTCTCTCTCTCTCTCTCTCTCTCTCTCTCTCTCTCTCTCTCTCTCTCTCACACACACACACACACACACACACACACACACACACACACACACACACACACACACAGCACTAAGGAGATTTTTACCTGGATCTGAAGCAGATACTGCTCTTTGAATCTTCGGTTCAAAGCTGCTGCTGTCACTAGCCAACCATCCTCTGTGATCCGGAAGGCAGAACCGTCATTGCCCTCGATGATACGGAATGAGTATGGTGGCCCATTCTTTGGGGAGTCTCGGTCACTCAGGATCAGCTCCAGAACTCTGCTGCCAAGTGCAGCATTTTCCTGAGATAGTAGGAGACGTACAATTAAGAGAATGGGGGACTGCCTTGTCCTTTTTGAGCCTCAGTTTCCACCTTTGGACACTAAGCCCTACCTCCTGACTGCTCCCATTGTAAGGATCCTGAAAGGGACACTGAGTTTTTGATTCTTAGAAGCTCAAAGAATATTTTTAAATAAAATAATGTCAAATACAATCAGCTACTATTATGGGGTGCCTATTGTACAGCTCATGCTACTGGGGAGATTTGGAAATGTAAGGCATAAGGATAATTGGGGACTTAATCATTATATTCTCAAAGAACAATCAATAGAAGTAATAATTAATAATACTATATAATAATAAATACTAAATAATGATAATTAATATGTATCATAGAAACTTGAAGGTGCCTTAAAAGGTAAAGTGTCTGCTCACTCATTTTACAAGTAAGGCCCAGAGAAGGGAGGTCATACAATGAGTAATTGGGGGTTGAGGTGGAAAGGGGATGTTGACACTTCAATCCAAGTCTCATTTCCTTGGTCACTGTCCTACCCTACTTCTTTATAGAGTATTTTACAAAGTACTTTCACATTCATTATTTCATTTGATCACCATCTTAGTTCTTAAGTCTTTGAGGTAGGCACAGCAGGGATTTTTATCCCCATTTTATAGATAAGAAAACTGAAACCCAGAGATGGTCTCATGGCTAGTTATTATGAGTATGAGTTATTACATAGTAATTACATGTATGAGTTATTACATAGTAATTACATAAGATAAGTAAGGTGGTTCAAGGGATCAAAAAGCCACGTATAAAAGTTTTCCCTACAGGCATAAAGCTGCTACAGTAACTAAAGTCATTGCATTAACTGAGAAGTCCCATTATTGGACCAATCCACATGTCACAGTGCCTTAAAAGGCAGATATGTTGCCCATAGGAATTCACAACACAGAAAAATCACAATCCTCCTAAACTGATAGGTACCATATAGCTGGAACCTCTGGTAGGAGGAGCAAACTCCTGACTCTACCCCAACTACAGGTGTAGTAGAAAACATAATTGACTTCAGGTCAAAAGATTTCGATTCAAGTTCTGGCTTTGACCCTTTCTAGCTGTGTGATCCTGTGAATTCTCTTCATTTTCTGAGTCTGTTTCCTCATCTGCAAAAGGAAGGTGATAGCAGCTAGCACACAGAGTGCTGGACTTTGGGTTGGGAAGACCTGCATTCAAATGTTGCCTCGGATACTCACTAGCTATGTGACCCTGGGCAAGACACTTAGCTTCTCTCAACCTTAGTTTCCTCATCTATACAATGGAAATAATAATAGCACAAGATTACTGCAAGGATCAAATGAGATAATATTTATAAATCTCTTTGTAAACCTCAGAGTGCTACATAAATATTTATGTAGCTCCCCACCCCCACCCTTGCTGGGCTATCATGAATAAGTCAATTTCTAAACTATAAAGATCGTAGAAAGCACTGGCTTTGGAATCAGAAGACCTGGGTTTGAATTCTAGCTCTACTACTGTCTGAATGTGTGCCATTCACACATGACATTCTTTCTGGGTCTTTCTTGTTCATCTATAGAATGATGGGGTTGACTAGGATGATACCTAAGGTCTCTTCCAAGTCTAAATCCTATGATTGCTACCCTACTGTATCTGAGCAGCTGGGTGGCTCAATGGACCTGGAGTCAGAAAAATTCATCTTCCTGAGTTCAAATTTGGCCTCAGACACTTACTAGCTGTGTGACCCTGGGCAAGTCACTTAACTGTGTTTGTTTCAGTTCCTTATCTACAAGATGAGCTGGAGAAGGAAATGGCAAATGGCTCCAGTATCTTTGCCAAGAAAACCCTAAACAGAGTCACAAGGAATTATACAACTGAAACTAATGAATGACAAAAACCTCTAGGCAGGCCATGTCTGGATGATTGCATCCAGTTCTGAGGACCACATTTCACTGGCAGACTGGGATACATCAAGAGAAGAGTGGCTAGCATGATAAAGGGATGTGACACCTATCAGATGAAGGAAGTGAATGTGTTCAGCCTTAAGAGGAGAAAACTTAAGAAGAACACCATCCCTGTCTTCAGTTATCTGAAGACCTGTCAGGTAGAGGATGGATTTCACTTATTCTGAGCCCAGAAGGCAAGAAGTCAGAGCAACGGAGAAGAATGAGGGAGACAGAATTTGGCTTCAGGTACTAATAATGAGATTTGTCCAAAAGAGGCATGCACTTTACTATGATATTGGGAACCAGTAGTAAACTCCCACTTCTGGAGGTCTTTATAGCAGGGCTGGGACATATTGGAGATACTATAAGGGGTTGATTCCTGCTTCAGGAAAGGAATGGTTAGAAAAGATGATTTCAGAGAAACCTTTCAGGTCTGAGATTCTGTGATTCTACCAGGAGATGAGGTAGGTGGGGTCATGGGCTCAGGGTAACTCGGAAGCTCATCCTTACCTGGACTACGATGCTATAGTTGAGCTGGAAGAAGCGCGGGGGGTTATCATTGACATCAGCCACCTGCACATCCACTTCCACATCCTGGTACAGTGCCGGCTGCCCGCTGTCTGTGGCTCGAAGTGTCAAGAAGTAGCTAGAAGTCTAGCCCAATGCAGGTATGGAGTAGGGGATATTAGCAGGGTTGCAGGATGCTTGCTAAGTGCTCTCTCTCTTTTTTAAGGATACAACTATCTACAGTGGGAACCAGTTTCTGGGAGTTTAATGCTGGGTGGACTCCTAGAACTGAAACCCAGAGCACCTAGCATGTGGGGCTTCATCAGGAGCATTTGTTTATTCCACCAAAGGACCGAGCTCCATAGAGGTCATTCATTCTATCCCCTGGCATCCACATTAGCATTCCTAAGAGGAATGATGAATTGACAATGAGTTACCCTCTGTTCAAGGAGCAAGGGCATTGTCCTTGATCCAGATACTTTTATGTCCCAGCCCACGATGTGTGATATTAATTCCTCATTTTCAATTTTCCCAAGGGATCTGTTCTACCACAGAACTCACCTCCTCCCAGTCCAGATGCTTGGCAATTTGGAGTTCTCCCTTCTTAGGATGAATGGTGAAGTGGCCCAATTGGTCCCCTGCCACCAGGCTGTAGGTAATGGCACTGTTTAGGGGCCCATCCCCATCAGTAGCTGATACCTGTAAGAGGGAAATGACTTTCTGGGAGGGAAGAGACTGACCACTTTTTATTTCCTCAGTTTCCTCAGCTATAAAATAGGGATCATAACAGCACTTACCTCATAGAGTTGTGATGATAGAATAAAAGAATATTTGTAAGGCACTTAGAGTTCCTGGCAGATAGTAAGCACTGTATGAATTCTTATTCCTTTCCTTTTCCCTTTCCCAAGCCTGCCATGGGAACTGGGCTAGTTTTTCCTTAAAAGGCAAGAAAGCTATTGCGGAAACTTGATTGGTTCAGTGTTCTAAAGCTCAAGCCTTTGACATGACTTCCCAATCACAAGGGCAATTTAAAAGGCCAGTCCCAGAGGAACTAATGTCCTTCATATCTGATGGATGTTTCATGGCTGTGGGAGTCAATGCAATTTTCTAACCAAACAAGTTTCCATATGGAGACGAGTAGGGCTAAGTTTACTCAAACCAGCGTGATATCCTTGTTAGAGATCCTCTCCACTCTGGGGCTAAATAAGCACCCTTCTGTTACCGGTCACATGGTCTACAAATGGCTCATTTTATTCCAGTCCTGAACCTGAAGTACTAAATGAGCCCGAGTCAGCCCCAGCCTACAAAACCACGTGAGTCTTCCCAGCATGGTGCAGCTCAGGGCTGGACTAAGCTCGAGTCTTTGGTTATAAGGGAGAGTTTTATTGGGAGGAGAGGCAGTAAATAGGACATGCCATCAATGTTTAAAAAGCATGAATAAAACATTTATTAAAGAAAACAGTTAATACAGTATCAATTTATTTCTCTTTATGAAAATGAAAATGACAGATTTTTTATATATACTATTCTTAGTCTGACTCCATGTGTTCAAACACACACACTTTCAAGACCTGATGTTTATATGATACAATTTTTTAAACATAATTGAAAAGTGCTTTTTGTAGTCTCTAGGCACTGAAACTACTGGATAACATAGCCTTGGTACAGTAGGAAGAGACCACTGGACAGTGAGACAAAAGGCCTGGGTTCAAGTCCTAGATCTTGCTGGCCATTTGACTATGGGCAAGTCACATTTAACCTGCAGCCCCAGTTGCTTTATCTGTAAAGTGGGAATACTAATTGCCCTAATGGGGTATTGTGATGAAATGTTTTATAAATAATAAATCACTTTTAAAAATTATTATTACGTTATGAAGCTTTACTCCCACTTGCTTCTTCTGGATGCTGGAAGCTATTGTGTATGTGCAAGTACAGCTTGATAACACTAATTACAAGTCATGCAATAATGCATACAAATAATCTCATAGTGACTAGCATTTGTATAGCACCTTAAGCGTTACAAAATGCTTTACATATGTCATCTCCTTTGATAAAACAATGCTATGAGGTTGACGTGTTTGTAATAGATGAGGAAACTGGGGATGAGAGAGGTTGTGACTTGCCTAGGGTCCCTTGTTTCTGCCCAGAGTAAGGGAAGGGGCCACCACCCTTCTTTGTTTACCTCTCCTTTTTTCTCTTTGCCCCACAGAGCATCACCACTCTTCATCTCTTAGCTCACTTCTTGGTGTTTTGGACTACAGAGTCAAGTTGGTGTTGGCAGGGTCAGTGCAAAGAAAGTACCAGACCTTGTGGTATCACAAGTGTCAGGCATTGGCCAAAGACACTGAGATCTGCCACTCATACCAGTGCCATCTACCTTCTCCTAATCAAAGCTGACAGGTCTTCTGACTTTTTTCCTCAGGCCATTCTTGTCTTTTGATCTGCTAATCTACCTAGAGGTGTGAATGACTGAGACAAGGAAGGAATCTGGCTCCAAGCCTATGGTCAAAGGTCAGGAGTAGAGGGTAAGGTTGGGCTTACCGTGAGGATGGTCTCTCCCACAGCAACATCTTCCTTAACCTCTACACTATAAAGATCCTGAGGAAACTTGGGCGGATGATCATTGACATCAGTAATGTTGACTACAATCATGGTCCCATCATTGAGGGAGGGGGATCTCTTTCGGATGCACTCGATAGACAGGTAGTACTCTTGACCAGTTTCAAAGTCCAGGCTCCCATTGACATACAGAATTCCTGTTCAGGGGCAAGGGGAGATAAGGGTGAGGAGACAAATGGAATCAGGAGGAAGCAAGAGAGTGATTCCTCTCTGAGGACCAGAGCAGCAACCTATAGAGGCAAAGAGCCTTCAGTAGGTCATTCTAACCATTCCTCAACTGGTTTCAGTTAAGCTGCTCTAAATATATGTGTTCCTGTCTCAACTTAGAAGACCTTCAGAGGGTGTTTCCACATTTTATAGATGAGGCAGCTGTGAGACTCTTATCTAATCCTCCCCTAAGTCTTCCAAAGGGACTTTAATTCCAATGTCCTTTATCATGATGTGGGCACCAATGAAGCATGGACTCTGTCCATCTGTTATCCTTCACTCTTGATGACCCACTTCTTTTTCCAGTCACGTATCTCTTGGAACACTGTATACGAAGTCAGATTTTTTTCAATATATTGATCTATTTTAATTTTGTTTAATGTTTTTCTCTTCCTTTTAAAAAAATCTTTGCTCTCTAGGGATGACTCTCTAGAAGAGGAGAAGGATACAGAGGAATTCTAGGTGATATGAAAAAGAAAAAAAATCACAGTAAAACTTTTTTAAAGAACTGGAGCTGTTTAGTCTAAAGATGGAATGTTTTATTGTTCTGTGAAGTTTGAATTCAGTCAAAGGGCTGTACTTAAGGACCTAGAGGGTCACATATGGCCTCAAGACTGCAGGTTCTTCAACTCCATTTTAGGAGTAACAGGACAGGAGTCTTTAAATATCCAACAGACTATCATGGGAAAGAGGAATTAAATTTGTTCTTCACTTTAGAAGGCAAAACTAAGAAATAGGGAAAGTCACAGAGACACAGAGTTTTGGCTTACAATAAGGGAAAACATTTTTAACAAAGATAATATGGTGGAAAGAGTACTGGACTTGGAGACCTAGAATTCTGCTATTTAACTAGCTATATGAATGCTGGCCAAATTCCTTCAACAAGTTTTCTTATCTGTAAAATGGGAATAATACTACTTGTACCGCCTCCTTCACAGGGTTTATTGAGATAGAAAGGCTTTGTAAGCCTTAAAGCATTACATACATATTATATGTGTTTAGCCCACGCCCTCCTTCTGTTGAATCTCCTTCCTCCTTTCCCTAGGGGAGCAGGAGCTCCCTAGGCTGGCAAGCAGGAAGAGGAGGAAGGAGGGGTCAGAAGCTTCTGAAGGAGAAGACTGCTGTCACTGTTTGTCCTTCGTTCTTGAAGAGGACCATGACATCAGGAAGATGATGCCATGACTTGCAAGTGAATTGGATTTAAATGAGGAAGGGCAGTGCAAGGTCACCAGCCTCACTTTCTTCTCCCAAGCCAGCAGGGTCTGGTGGCCAGATCAGGATGACTGAAGATAGCCTTGCAAAGCAGAAGATATAGAAAGAGCAAAAGAGCTTGGGATGTCAGGGAGCAAGGAGACAACCCTGGACTGCTTCAGGAGAAATGGCAGGCATGGAAGAAGTCTGCACCTGGGCCTGCTTTTGAACTACATTTTCTGCCTATCATGGGACATCACAAGTGCTGATCAAGAAACAGCTGGGTCTCTTACAGCCCAGACAATGAGTCATCCACACAGGCCAGCAGCCAGAAGAGAGGACCAGAGAAATCCCAAGGAAAAGTAGTAAGGAGATGCCCTGAATTCTGAGATCCTCAACAAACTGGGCTCCAGAAAAGCCACGAGTGGAAAAACTTGGGGGGATGATTCTGAGTTTCCAGTGGTTGTAGCTGGTAAAGAGATCTATGTGTAGGCACCTGAACTGCTTAGGCTATGTCTATTGATTTGTTTGGGGTTGTCTGTGTCTAAGAGTTGCAGACACCTTTCCCAATGGGACAGTTATTTTAATGTATTTTACTTTTTTTTTTTTTTGCTTCTATGTTTATGACTGAAGGACTGAAGACCTGACAGCTTATGTGACTGGCTTTATTCTGCTTTGCTAATGTAACTGAATGGAAGAACATGAATGAAGGGAAGAGGGTGGAGTTTTCCCAGTGGTTGGGGTCTGTGCCCAGACTTTTAATGGATGAATTTATATAGACTGAGTCCCCAGACTAAAGAGGCAAACCAACACTAAGAAGACAAGCACTGTGACCTTGAAAGAGGAGGAGCTAGGGCATAGAGGTTACCCCCAACCCAAACCTTCTGGAGTTGGGTGGAGCACCCATGATATAACTTCAAGGTATTATCAATAATAGTGGTAATAACGGTAATAGCTAACATTTACATAGTACACCCTGTGTGCCAGGTGCTGCTCTAAGCATTTTATAATGATTATCTCATTTGAGCCTCACAACAACCCAGGGAGGTAGATGCTTTTATTAGCTCCATTTTACAGGTGAGGAAACTGAGTCAAACAGAGGTGAAGTGACTTGCCCAGGGTCACATGGCCAGGAAGTGTCTGGGTCTGAATTCAGGTATTCTTCTGAGTCTAAGTCCACTGCGCTAAACTGCTTCCCTGGTTCCTATTGTTGAGCAGAATTGGAAATGGCTTACAGGGAACCCAGTGGTTAAATATGAATACATATTATAGAGCATCCAAAAATGGGATGGACATCCTCATTAGATTATGAGTTGGCCATATCCGGAGGTCTTTAAGTGAAAGCTAGAGGAAGACTTGTCAGGATGCTATAAAGGGGATTCCTGCCTCAGTAGGGGTTGGATGAACCTGGTCACTAGGACCTCTAAGATCTCTTCCAATTCTGAAATTTTAAAATTCTTCAGAAGCTGAAGGTTAGAATGTATGAATTGGTGGGGGAAAGGATAAGGAGATAAAGAACGTTCTTGGAAACAGGAAAAGTAGCTTGAAGAAAAGTTCTAAGAGTAAGTGGGAATGACTAAGCTGTTCTGAGGAACAGGAACATTCAAATCAAGAACAAAAGACTGATGAAGGAAAATGCTATCCACCTTCAAAGAAGAGCTGATATGCATGTTTCTACACATATCAAATATCAAAATATATTAAATGTTGGCCTTCTCTTAATGTGGAGTTGGAAGGGAGGAAAGGAGACAGCTCAGAACTCAAAATGTAACAAAAAATTAATAAATTTTTTAAAACCTAATTTAATAAAACATTTTAAAAATTAATAAATTTTAAAATGTAGTGACAGCATTTATAATAATTATAATAAATAACATATGCACACAATAATAATAAATAGCATATACACAGGTATATGTGTATATACCCATATACACATATAGCTACACATATAAACACACAAATGTATATGTATGTGTATATAAGATGCATATAATATATGTCCTATATATGCATGTATACTATATACCCATATATACCATGTGTACCTATGATATACATATACACATGTGTATATATACCATACACATATATATCCATATATATATGTATCTACCCTTTAAGGATTTTGAAATGCTTTACATATATAATTCCATTTGATATGCACTGGTAAACATGAGAACCTTTGGTTTGAGGGTACTCAGAGTGGCCATCCTGCCTTGCATAGAGAGGATGTACACAACCAAATCTGGCCTAGAGATCTAGAATGTTAATTCATACCCTTAGAATCACAGAAAGGTAGAATGGCAATTCTGTAAAGAACCTTCTATTCCAACTTTCTCTCTTGACAGTGGAGCAAACTGGGGTCCAAAGACTTCAGTGACTTGCCCAAGTTTCTATGCTGAGCCAGAGGCAGAGCTGGGACTAGAACACAAATCTCCACATTCCCTGATCCTTCATTCTTTCCAGACTGCCCCTCCCTAGTGAGGGTAAAGAGGTGAAAGTTACAGTGGAAGTGGAGAGTATCTGGGGAACATTCAAATGGAAAGATGAACATGTCTAACCCTACCAGGAGAATGAGTTCAGTAGTTTAGTAAAAAAAAAAAAAAAAAAAAAAAAAAAGATCCTGAAATAGAGAGGATTGTGGCCTTCTTAGGGAGGGACTGTTTCTTTGTTTTGTCTCTGTCACCCTGTGATACCTAGCCCAGCTTTACACAACAGTGTCTCAATAAATGCTCATCAAATCACCGACAGCCTTCGCTGGAGATATGGGGGCATCCTGTGTGATGAAGCATAGAGAGAAGCATTCAATAATCAATGTTGAGGGGGTGAGGAGAGGTTCCAGCTTCAAGCCACAGAAGAGGAACAAGAGTCTTGGTGCCCCCAAAGAAGGGGAACACAAAGAAAGGGCACAAGAGGCCAGACTTCAGTGATGTACTGCTAGATGTTAGTGTTTTGTTTTCCCCAGCCCCTCACCCTTAGTCCTTGAACCCTGGTCCTCAGAGGGGGACTAATAGGAAAGAGTTAAGAGATCATTGTACCCATTCCCTTCCCACCCCCACCCTCAAATACAGGCAGAAGGCTTGTCAGTTACTTTCTTGTTCTAACTTGCTCTTCCATACTCATCCCTCATGGCTCTGTTCCCAGAAGATTCTATAGCTAAGAAAGCAGTCAGGGATGCCAAGAAGATGCCCCAAGTCTACAGAAGATCTGCCTCCTTTTTTTCTTCTCTCAAGGTCCCAGGAATCTCTTCCCCCTCTCCCTCCACCCCAATCCTCTCCCTCACCTTCTTCAAGATAAGAAAACATGATATAAAACCAAGGGACCACCTATTTCCTTAGGGAACCTCTTTGGCTAGGGGCACAGCCTCCCTAGGCCCCATAAAAGAGCTTCTCACCTTTCTCCCAGGGATAGGGATGAACAATGACTGTGGCTCCAGGGGAGCATGGTACAGTAGACTGGAAGACAAGTGGACCTGTGTTTGAATTCTGATTCTGTCACTACCTGTGTGAGACCAGGGAAGTCATTTACTTCTCAGGAATTCATTTCCTCATCAGTAAAATGAGGGGGTTGGGAATAAGGTCTCTTGCTGCTCTATTTTCCTATGAATAAGAAGACTCCTTCCTCACTCTCTGCTGTGCCCAATCCTTATCTGAATGACACCTGCAGAGACCTGCATTTGTTGTGAAATGCTCTGTACTCTTTGAAACTTCTCTTCCAAGTTACCTGTTAATTTTCTTTTCCCATCACCTTTCCCCCAATTTTCTACATTTTCCTCAACCAAACACATCTGTCCTCACTTCCGTGTTCTGACTATAAAGTCATATTAGTTCTGGGAACAGCAGTGGGGCAGGGTCTTATGAATTACCACCCATTGGCCATCACCCCCACTTCCACCCTAGACCACCATAGAGCAAAACAACAAGGCAAGGTGTTCTCTCATCAGCAGAGAATAGTGTGGTTGAGAAGCACCAAAGTAGGGATGGAGAAGGGGTCTGATCCCCTTCCACCACCCAAGGCTTATTGACCCTATGACATCTACGACTGGAACTTCTCTTTCCCTTCCCTCACCTCTTCTTTGGCCCTTTCCTTCTCTTCATCTTTTCTCTTCTCTCTGGTCTTCCTTTACCCCATCTGCCTCTCTAACTCCCTCTTTTCTGCCTTTCCTTCATCCCCCTTTCCCTTTTTCTCTTCTCCCTTTTTTCTTCTTTTTCTCTTTCTCCTTCTCCTTTTTCTAGGTCAATGGGTGACAAGGGATTATCAGACCAAGAAAAGACTTATAGATCATCTAATACCACTGATCTGCAGGGGAAGAAAATGAGGAATCAGGTTGACCAAGGTCCCATCCTGAGTTAGAGGCAGAACCCAGGCTGGAAACAAAGTCTCTTGATTCTCACTGTTCTGTCCCTGCCACAGAAATTGAGCCCCAATGGGACAAGTCTCCAAGTCTCTACAAAGTGCTCCCATTCCATATTCTTACCTGTATGGTAGTCCAGCCGGAATTTTTCTCGCTCATTCCCACTGACAATCTGGTAACCTGTCTTCTCAGCACCTTCACGGGTGAGCGGGCCCAACCGGAGGACCTCAGTGCCCAGGCGGGCATCTTCAGGGACCTGTACACTGTGCTCGGTGCTCAAGAACACAGGCAGGTAGTCAGCCAGGTCCACCACAGACACTGTGACTGTGCCTAGTGTGGACAGTGGGGTTGGAGTCCCCTGATCTGAAGCCCTAACTGTCAATTCTAGGACCTCCTGTTGCCTTGCCCGCAGTGGCTTCTCCAGGCGGATCACCCCTGTGGTGGCCTCTATGGAAAAGTGACCATCCGCTGAGCCCACTAGGGAATAGGACACCTGGGCATTAACACCTGTTGGGAGGGAAATGATATTTACATCAAACACCTAGGCTTGGCTTTCAAGGCCCTCTGTGAAAAAAAACATATCGTCTCAGATCTGGGGAATGGAGGAGATTCTTACTTATGTAGTGACTGTATGAATGACAGGACCTTAGAGTAGAAAGTGACCTCAAAGGTCATCTGGATAAACTACTGTTTGAACCATAAATTCCCTCTAAAAGATCCTCAATAAGTGATTGCTGAGGCTCTACTTTAACACTTCCAGTATTGGGGAACTCACTATACCTTGAGAGACAACCCACTTCACTTCTGAACAGTGAGAATTGTTAGGAGGTTTTTCCTTACATTGAGCCAAGAAATCTTTCATTTCTTAGCTTTCACCCAGTGACCCTATTTCTACTCAGAGGGGCTGGAACAGAATGAGCTTAATCCCCTTCTGGAATGAAAACTTTTTAAATACCCCCAAGAGTTATACAGAAGATATGTGTCCAAGGCAGGATCTGAACTCAGGTTTTCCTGACTCAGAGGGTAGCTCTCTGTCCCACACTGTCTTTCTGGTAGAGGCACTTGTTTAGTTATTTTAGCCATGTCTGACTCTTCATGAATCCATTTGGGATTTTTTTGGCAAAGATACTGGAGTGATTTGCCATTTTTTTCTCTAGCTCATTTTACAGATGAGGAAACTGAGGCAAACAGGGTTTTACCCCTGCACTCTGATAATCCATGCCCTCTTCCAAAACCTAATTCTTACCTCCTCTGGGAAGCCTTCCTAGACCAATCCTACTTACTTCCTCTATCATTCCTTTACTCTGCTGCCCATTAACAATACGTCCTCATGTTGTTTTCCACTTATGGGAAAGTTGTTAAGGCAATGTATGTGTGCACCTGTAAACGTGTCTCCTCAAATATACCGTAAGCCTCTGGGACTTCTATTTTGCCTAGCACAGTGCTAAGTACCACAACTTCTGGCTTTTCTCTTAACTGTCCAGAGCCTTAATAATCCAATTAGTTCCACAGCTATCACTGCTTCCTTTGAATAAGGGATAACCCTGTCCATGTTGTATATAAGTTGTCTAAATGTGGGCCTTTGGTTGTTCTCAATGGTTGAGACATTGAGACATTGGGACACTCTATCCAAAAGAAGTGCTTCCCCATCCCCATCCCCACCCCCAGCCCTATTTAAACTTACCTTCATCTGGATCCCGGGCAAAAACAACAGCTACAGGTGTCTTCACAGTTGTGTTATCAAAGACGGCCACAGAGCAATGGTTGGGGAAGAACCTGGGTGCATTGTCATTCACATCCTCTACCCGGATGGTCACATCTGCTTGACACGACCGCCCCCCTCCATCTGTGGCCTTGGTTACCAGGTGGTACACATCCTTCTCCTCACGGTCCAGAGGCATTAGGGTGGTCAGCTCCCCTAGCAGGCAAAATTAGAATTGGTGAGCTTTCCCAGTGGTCAACAGAGCTTATGCCACAAAAATCTAGGAAAGGAGAGGAAGTGATAACCAGTCCTATTGGTCAGTCTTTGTTCAGGGTGGGACTGGCTGAAAGCTCAAGGACCTTGCCTTTTGGGGAATGGGCATGGATAGTTTTGAGGACAGTATTCTCCCCATACTCACTCTGCTGGCCCACCTTGAAGCACTATGTAAAGGTCAGCTATCATCAACATTATTACACCAATAACTATAATAAAAGTGACACAAGATAAGTATATGAGGTACGCAAGCATGAACTGTTGCCTCAGTTTTCTCATCCATAAGCGAAGATGAGAAAATAGGAACTCAGTGCGTAGAATGATACTAATTTTTTAGTTTTTGGACATGACCAATTCAAGAATTAATTTTACTTCTCTCCCTCTCTTTTTCCATACATGCATACATACATATATAAATACATACACACATGTATGTATTTATATATTTATGAAGGTTTGTTTCCTTTTTTTTGAAAAGTGGGGATGAGAGGGAGATAAAATTTTGTTATTGAAGAAAACCAAATTAAATTTTGAAAAATTTAAAAAATAAAAGTTATTAAGCTCCAACTGAGGAAATAGCAGCCAAGCAAGGGTAGCTGATTTAGTATAACTAGCAAGCCCACGTGTTTGTTGCGGGAGAAGGGAAAAGGGGAAGAATCATGGTAGGAGACTGCAATTCCTGCAGCACCATTTTCTTCCTGTCCTGATGACAGAATGTTAGAGCTGGTAAGGAGCTTGGAGGCCACCTAGTGCGCAGAATGAGAGATTTGGAGCTAGGAAGGACCCCAGCAGTCATTGAAACCAAACACCTCATCTTCAGATGAGGAAACTGAGACGCAAGAACTTAAGTAACTTGTGCAGGGCCACACAGCTAGCAACTGACTGAGTTGAACTCAAGTCTTCCTGGCTCTAGGCTCAGCACTCTACTCATTACATTCCCCTCATTTTACAGATGAGGAAATTGAGGTACAAAAAGGTAATCTAGCTTGTCTGAGGTTATAAAGCTAGGAATTGGCAAACCCAAGACCAGTATTCTGTCCGCTATCTCACACCTTAAGAACCTGCAATCACTCCCTATTGCCTCCTGGATTATCATAAAATCAAACAACTCTAGAATATCAGGGCCAAAAAGTAATTTAAAATATCTAATCCAATTCCTTTGTTTTACATTGGAGGAAACTGAGGCCAAAGGGGGCAAATGATTCATCCCAAGGCACACAGTGAGTTACTGATAACACCTCTCCATGTTCTAGTTGATCTTCATGCTCATTTTAAATACTACTGTTTCCATGGAGGCTTACCTTACTGTTCCAGCCTGCATTTACCTGTGCCTCCACTGAATTCTGTTGCCTCAGTTTGCTCATTTGCAAAATGAGCTGGAGAAGGAAATGGCAAACCACTCCAATGTCCTTGCCAAGAAAATCCCAAATGGGGTCATGAAAAGTCAGACGTGATGGAAAAAACTGAACAACAAAATCACTGACTCTTACTGCATATAAAATCCATCCCAGTGTTGTCTTTGTACTGTCTTGTACTGTTAGATAGCTTGGTGGTGCAGTGGGTAGAGTGATAAGCCTGAATTAAAATCTAGCCCCAGACACTTACTAGCTCTGTGACCTTAGGCAAGTCACTTCACCTCTGCTCAGCCTCCTCAACTGTGAAAGTGGGGATAATAAGAGCACAGGATTGTTGTGAGAATCAATGACATATTTGTAAACTGTGTTTAGCACAGTGCCTGGAACGTAGTAGATGCTATATAAATGCTAGTTGTTTATTATTATTATCATTATTAATCATTAACACATTCTTTTTTCATTCATATTTCTCATAGTCCCACTTCAACAAATAGTTATTAAGGACCTACTGTATGATTCTGCATTGTTTTAGTTGCTAGGGTTAGGCTGGGGGTAGAGAACCAAAGTTCAGATAAGACATGGTCCCTGACCTCAAGGACCTCATAGTCTAGCTACAGAATAAAAGGTAATGCAGACAAATGTACAATGCACAAATCTTACAGTACTATAGAAATATCAGATATAATTATCCTTATTATTATCATTATATTTACATCAATGGACGGAGTTTCTATAGTAGTATCTCCCTATGATAATAACTATAGATCTGGACAAATATATATGTATATTTTTACAAATATTTATAAGGAAAAATAGCATGTGATAAATGTATATGGATGGCAGCAAGGTGGCAATGGATAGAGTGCTAGAATTGAAGTCAAGAAGATCTAGGTTTGAATCTGTGCTCAGATATTAATTAGTTGTGTAATCCTAGGGAAGTCACTTAATCACTCTCAGTCTTATTTAACTCCATCTGTAAAATGGGTGAGGGGGAATCATAGCACCTGTCTCACAGGGCTGTTGCAGGGATCAAATGAGATAATATATGAAAAATGCTTTGCCAGCTTTAAAGTGCCATATAAATGTTAGCTATTCTCTATACAGGAAGAATCAAAAAAAGGTCATAACTGACTGGGGCAATGGTAAGTGGGGGGTGAGGGGTACTCACATAGAACAGCTAACATCTGAGCTGAGCTTTAGAAGGATGGATAGGATATCAAGAGATTAGGTGAAAGAGGGAGGGTCAGACATAGATATTCTAGGTATAAGGTCTAGTGTTAATATAAGTACAAAAGTAAGAAAATGAAGGGAATTTATAGAAAAATAATAGATTGGTTTGTTGGGGATATCGATATATGGAATTTGTGAGATAAGGCTAGAAAGATAGGGTGGTGACAGATATGGAGGGCCTTGAGTGCCGAGCAAAAGACTGAACTTTACTTGGTAGACAGCAGGAAACCACTGAGCAGAGGGGTATCAAGATCAAATCTGGGCATATATCTAGGCCTCAACTACTCGAAGGCAGTGAATCTGTCTTGCCCTCCCTTTCTATTTTCCATGCAATGCTGAAAATGGCATGTATTCAATAAACATTGGTTCAGATCCCTTCCCTTTAACACAGAGATCGCACCTGTATAAGGATCCAGCTTGAACTCATCAGCACCAGGACCATGAAGAGAATATGTGACCTGGGCATTGACACCAGTATCCAGATCTGTCGCAGTAACTTGCAAAATAAAGTGTCCTGGGAGCATGTCTTCTGGAACTTTGCTAGAGTAGAGAATCTGAAATAGAGAAAAAGAAAGAGGAAGAGATGGAGGAAAGAAGAGAGAGAGAAAATAAGAGAGAAAACAAGGAAGGAGGAGAGGAAAAAGAGGAGAGAGAAAAGAATTTGTAAAAGGAGAATAGAGAAAGGAAATAAGGAAAGAGAAGGAAAGAAAATGAGAAGAAAGAGAAAAAGGAAAGGAGAAAAATGGAAGAGGAGACAGAAGAAAAAAGAGAGATGAGAGATAAAAGAGAAGGGGAGAGAGAAGAAAAGAGAGAAGAGAGAATGGAAGGAAACAAGACAAAGATAGAAAAAGAGAGAGAAAGATGAAAGATGCAGACAAGAAGGAAGAGGAAAAATAGAGAACAAGGACCAAATCAGAGAACAGAGAAGGTAGAGAGAAAGAGAGAAGGAAGGATAGAAGGAGATAGAAAGGCATTCATTACTGGCCTGGCCAACATGTAAGGATGAACACATGACAGAATGCTCTGTCCAAGCGTGGGAGAAACATCCTCCAACCTACCCCATAAAAGGCCCTTTGAGAGTTGGGGAGAAGAGAGGGGAATATAGTCAGTACCTATAAGGTAGAGATGGAGATGATATTGGGCTATACCTCATGGGAGTGGGGACAAAGAAATTCCGAACCAAACAACACCCTTTCTGCTGGTCTTTCCACTTTGAAGCTGATCTCTCCCCCCACTCATCCTTACTACCTCAGAACCTGAGCTGCTCAGGTCTACTGCTTTCTCCAAGTCTGGTCCTCAGCAGTGCTAATATGGCAAAGCCAAACACTTAGCTGGTTGGCCCTGAGTTCACACTCAGTGAACACTAGGAATTGGCACTGCCCAGAGAGATGCAGGTGACATCAGTACGGGATGAGGGCCAAACTTGGACAGGACCCAATTTTCTCTTGGACATCAGCTGCTGGCACAAATAGCCTGCCAGCCAGGCTCCTCTCCCATCTGGTAGGCATTGGGTGGGCACAAGGTGGACTCCACCACTGTCTCCACATGCCCTGTGGTTGGCAACTCCACACCCAGGTAGGCTAGAAGTAGAGGCTGCTCATCAACAATAACTCAATAAATGAATCAACAAGTCCACGGGGCCTCCTTTCCCAAAAGGAAGGTTGGATGTCTTCCCTAGGTTCCATTCCCTTCCACCCAAAACATACAGTCTTTGTTTTTCCCAGGGATGGCTGATTGGTAGCCTTGTAATCCCCCCACCCTCCAATCAAAAACACCCATATTTGGGAAGGAGGGCAGGAGAGGGAGGAGGAGATGTACTCAAGGCAAGGCAAAGGTGGAGGACTCATTTAACATGAGTTTGAAAGTTCAGGTTGAGGAGTAAGGAATTCTGAGAGGTGCAACATAGATAAATGGTTTGACCAGTAGAAAGTTGGATAGGGCCTGGGCTAGCACATAGGAATTTCTCACTTCCCCTCTACCCCTGCTCCCATCTCTCAAGTACCCTGCTCAGTTCCCAGGTATGTGCCAGACTGAGTCTGGTTGAGGAACAAGGAAGTAGCTTCAGATAGTTGATTCATGGGCAAAGGAGGCAATAGATAAGGCCACAACTGATCAGCAAATGGGTGACTGGGGAGAGACTCCAATGGGTACAAAAGGCCAAGAGCACAAGAACTTAAGATGCCACATTAGATCAGGTAAGAACAAGAAGCAATAGAAGGCAGTAAGTGAGAACTAGGCTCTAAGGAGGAATGCCTAGCTGGTTGTTTTGTCCTTCCTTTCTATCCCTCCCCTCTCTACCTCTCCTTTCCTTCCTGTCCCACTCCTCTTCCCTCCTTGTCTCTTTCCCCTCTCCTTGGTCCCCATTCTCCTTTCTTCCCATCCTATTCTCTTGCCTCTCTCTCCTTTCTCTCCTCTAGTTTTACTCTCTTTCTCCCCCTCCTTTCCTTTCCTCTCTAATCTCATCTTTTCTCCTCTTCATTCCCTTCTTATCTTATTCTCTCTTCTGCCCTCTCTTGTCTTCCTTCCTCTCCATTACTCTCACAATGTTCATTATAACCACAAAACCTTTAATTTGGAAGGGCCCTCAGAGGCATGTAATCCAACAGGAACCTGAAAGGAATCTTCCCTATAGGATTGCTTTCAAGTGATCATCCAGAAGAACAACTCACTTCTTTTGAACCAGCAGTTCTCAAAGTGTGGTCTTTGAACCACTGGGGCCCTCCAACACTCTTTCAAGAAGTTCAAGAAGTCAAAACTATTTCCATAATAATACTAAGGCATTATTTGCTTATTAAAATACTCTTCATACTTTTCGAATGTTCATCATATATTTCATATATTTCAACTATAACATATCACAACAGATTCAATATAGAAGCAGATATGAACTGTCTTTCATAAAGTCAAATATTAAAGATATGTAAAAATATGCTAACAATGCCATGGCCCTTATTAAATTTTTTGGTTCATGAGAAATAGAATTATTTTTCACTAAAATATTATTTATGTTAACACAGTAGGTTTATTGTTTAAGTGAATTAATAAATATTTTAAATTATCAGTTTCATTTTCTAATACAATAAATATCAAGATATAATTTGCATAAGCAAAAACTCTTTGGGGCCTTCAATAATTTTTAAGAGTGTAATGAGGGACAGTTAGGTGGCACAGTTAGGATAGAACACAGACCCTGGAATCAGGAGGACCTGAGTTCAAATCTAGCCTCACACACTAACCAATTGTGTAATCTTGAACAAGTCACTTAACCCTAATTTCCCCCCCAAAAAAGAGTGTAATGGGTTCCTGAAACCAAAAAGCTAGAAGCACTGCTCTGGACAAAGTCACAAGAGGGCAAGTTCTTCCTAGTTCTAGGTAACTCCCGCCAGACAGTCCTAGTTCTGCTTTATAAGGCCAAGCAGAATGATTCTGATTTCCCAAAATACTTGAAGAATGCTATCAGGTCTCCCCTTATACCTAATGCCAAGTCTTCTCTCCTCCAGGGTATTCCCAGTTCCCTTTTTTTATAGCTTGGTGCCCGTTCCTCTCACCATTTTGGTGTCCAAGTCTTTAATCACCTTGGTCACCATTTCTAGACCCATTTCAATTTATCAGTTTCCTTCCTAAAATGTGGTACCAGAGCTAAACACACAACCAAACAACAACAACAGTCAGAGCTAACTAAACGCAAGACTTCAGATATGGCCAGGATGGAGGGCAGAAGGATGACTTGTTCTGGACAAATCTTTTTTTTTTTTTAAATTAAGTCTACTGTGTTAACATTTTGGCTTCTGCGTCATTCTGTTTGGGCTTTCAGTTTTGTAGCATGCCCACAATTTTTCCGCATGAATTCTTATCTGTCTATGCTTTCCCCATCTTGCAGTGATTTGAATATAGTTGATTTTTAAAACCAAAATGAGGACTTTAAATGTCCCTTTATTAAATTTCATCTTTTTAAATCTGACCCATCATTTTAAGCTGTCAAGATCTTTTTGGAACAGATTATATATCCAGCATGTTAGCCAGCCTTCATGTCACCTGCAAATCTAATAAGTATGACATATCAGGCTTCATCCAAGTCATTGATAAAAATGAAAAATAGAACAGAGTCTGCACTCCACTAGATACCACCTCTTCCCTACTCCTACTCCCCTTTCTCCTCATTTGTCTTTATTTCCCCATCCTTTCCCATTTCTCCTTACCCTTCCTCTGCCCATCTCTTCTTCCTTCCTTCTGAAGATTCTCACCTGTGTGCACTGAGGGCTGTTGTCATTGATATCTAGGACAAACACCTCCACAGGGGTGGAGGCCTGGAACTTGCCATCAGATGCTGTCACCTTGAGCAAATACTTGGCAATGTGTTCCCGGTCCAGAGCCTTCTTGGTAGAGATCTTCCACTCATCCCCAGTTCGGCTAATGCCAAACTGGCCCAGCGGATCTCCCTCTGGAGAGATAAGACAGGATCTCATGAGCCAGACAGTAATGCTTGGTGGGGGAGGAGGGGAAAGAGAGGAAGACTATGAAGGTAGCCAATAGCCCAGTGCCATTTTTAGGGTTGTGTCAGTGTGCCTAAACTTCTACTATTAGAGTTTCATTCATTTGGGTCTAAAAGTCTTTTCCAGTTTCAAGAGTTTCTGTTCAAGACTAAGGAAAAAAAGGAATCATTCATCTAACTACCCTGAATATCCAAAATGATCTGTGTGGAACAGTGGAAAGAACATTGACTGAAATCAGAACCCAAATTGATTGAGTTCAAATACCACCTACAAAGCTTACTATGTGACTTTGGGCAAATAGACGTCTGTGAACCTCAGTTTCCTCATCTTTAAAATAAGAGGATTGGACTATATGGCATCTGAGGTCTCTGAGCATTAGATCTATATGTCCTGGGAATTTTCTCTCAGTTATCATGTAGACACCCAGATCAAATTATAATAAAGTGACAAGGATATCTGTCAGGTTAATTTTCATCAGTTTATATACTGTACCTTGTTACTGTGACAAACAGATTCCTACTTAATGGGAGGTCTCAAAAGAAGGTCAAGTTCCCAAGTAGGGTCCTTTCCCCTTCTGAAGACAGACATTTCTGCCCTGTCCTGGGTCTAATCAGTGAAATGGATTTGAAAGATGGGAATTCCAAGGCAGACAGAGGGCTGTACCATGTCAGGTTAATGGAGACAGGAGCAAAGTAACCCCAACTCATAGGTCTAGAGAGAGCCAAACTGATCTGAAAGTTTCCTGAGCACTGAATGTGCCCCTTCCTTCAAAGTCTATGTAATGGTGGAAAGAGGTAGAAGACTAAGGAGAATATCTTCAGGTCATGTTTAGTAATCAGGCTCAATGCTGGGAGAGTATCTCCCACTGCTAGGTAGACTGGAGTTGCACATTGGGAGAAACATTTCCTCAATGGAACATTAAGATGGGGGGGATGCAAGAGGGAATGGAAAGGTATTTTAACCAAGACAGCATGGTGCAGTGGTGTAGAAAAGCCATGATCTAGAATACAGGAGAACCCAGTTTGAGTTGGGATCACTAATTCATGGTGTGATCTTAGGTGAATCACTTCCCCTTTCTGGATCTCAGTTTCTTTACATCAAGAGTGGGAATAATAATGTTCCTTTTGACTAACATGAGTGTTATAAGAATAAATGAGACCATGAATTAAAAAAAGCTATATAAATCATGCAACACAAGATTCCACTGTTAGAGAGTCATGTTAATTAAGCATCTACTATGTGACTAGCCTTGTGCTAGACTAAGGGATACTAAAGAAGATATGGTTCCTGTCCTCATGGAGCTTACCTTCCAGCTAAAAAGACTTGTTATGAGAAGATTCTGGCTAGGAGATCACACACCATCAGGTATAGATAGAAAGGTCTCTAGGAATTTAGAAATAAAAAGAACCGAGGTAGGGCAGGCAGGAGAGGAGAAGGACAAATTAGGGAGTGAAGGTGAGTGAAGGGTAGAAGAAAGAGTATTTCAAGCAGGAGAACCATGGGAAAAACAGCAATGACCATGGGGGTGAAGGGGATACTGTGTATATAGGATCTGTCCTAACTAGAAGGAATCTAAGTACTATCATTTCTGATCACTGATTAGATCCTCAATTATAAACCTGTGAAGCGTCCAGGGCAGATATCATTGTCCAATTTATAGGGGAAGAAATTGAGGCTCAAATACCTTGCCCACCAAAGTCCCATTATGAAGTGATAGTAACAGCAGGACTAGCCCACAGGTCACTCCTAACCCAGGGCTCTCTGCACCACACTGCTCTATATCAAAGCCAGGCCTGATGACCTTACCTGTTATGTAACAGGTGACCTGTCTGTTTTGCTCTGAAATGTCTGCATCCAGGGTCCTTAGGGTAACCACGTGTTCTCCTGGGTCACCATTCTCAACCACTGACCCTCTGTAGACCTCAGAGGCAAACTGAGGGGCATTGTCATTCTCATCTGTGATGGTGACTTCCACCAAGGCTTTGGAAGACAGCTGAATGGTCCGGCCATGATCTGAGGCCACCACATAAAATCTATAGGTCTCTTGCACTTCACAGTCTAGTTCCCGGAGTGTGGTGATCCAGCCATTCTCACTGTTGATGGCAAAGAGTTCAGCAGCAGTATTTCCCTGTTCAATAGCCAGGCTATATGTTACCTCTCCATTAACACCTGTGTCCTGGTCATTGGCAGTAACTTGAATGACTGTGGTTCCCACTGGCATGTTCTCTGTGAGGAAGGCCTTGTATGGATCAGCTTCAAAGACAGGCTTATTATCATTGACATCTTTCACTTGGATATTGACAGAAGCCAAGGTGATTAAACCAGTATCCTTGTGGGAACAATTAGCCATCACATCAATCTGGTACCATTTTGTTGTCTCATAATCAATAGGTTTCCTCACCTTCAGAGCCCCTGTTTCCTGATCCAAGGAGAAGACACCATCTTTATTACTTTCAGGGGTTGTACCTTTCACTAGACTGTAGATGATAGGATCTTCAGCAACTGCTTTAACTAGCCCAACCTCAGACCCTTCAGGAAGATCTTCAGATACTGAGAAAGTATATGAAGGCTCAGAAAATTTGGGCAAAGTTACTTCATTAGGGACCACTTGAAGTCTTACTGGGATAAGAGAGTCCCAGTGAGGAGGTCCACCATCTTGGGCTTTGATTTTAAAGTTAAACGCCTGGTTTTCCAAACCAACCAAGCTCTCTTTGACCTTGACTACACCAGTGGCTGAATTGACCTCAATAACTTCCTCAGCCAAGTCCTCCATTGAGTCTACTGAGTAGGTTACATCTGCATTAGCACCTTCATCTGCATCATATGCCAGCACCTGAATGACTGGGGATCCCTTGCTGACATTGGACTGGATGGACACAGTATAATTGGAGGCCTTGAACTGTGGTGGATTATCATTTTCATCTGTGAGGATGGTCTTCACAGAGCAGAAAGCCACTTTGCCCCCACCATCCCGGGCCATGACCTTAATGGGCATGAGTTTTTCTGTGGGATTTTCTCGATCCAGTTTCTGAAGGGTAGTTATCTGACCTCTGGAGTTGATAGAGAACTTTTCACTAGCCAGTTTGTTGATAATGGTATAATCTATGGTGCCATAGGGCCCATCATCTGGGTCAACAGCCAATAGCTCAATCACCTTAGTTCCTATCTCAGCGTTTTCTGCTAATTCAACCTCATAGATGTGCTGACGAAACTCTGGGCTGTACTTGTTGGCGTTTGTGGTATTGATATACACTGGTACAGCAGTCCTGAATACACCATCTGAAGCAGCTACCCTTAGGCGGTAAGCAGGATCTAGGTGTCTTCTGCAGAAGTTAAACATGGAAATAATTCCAGATGTGCGATTGATGATAAAGTGCCGGTCCTCATTGCCTGATAGGATCAGATATTCCAATCGGGTAGTGTCCCCACTGTCAGGGTCCAGAGCCTGAACTTTAATCACCAGGTGTCCACAGGTGGCCAGCTCACTTATATTGGCCTCATATTGAGATTGCCTGAAAGCAGGTGGGTTGTCATTGACATCTGATACGTTGACAATGACAAGGGTTTCTGCACTGAGTGGGGGTACTCCATTATCCACAGCTCTGACCTTCACATGGAATTGTTGCTGGGTTTCATAATCCAGCTCCTGAGCTGTAGACATCTCCCCTGTGCTTTTATCAATCTGGAAGAATGAGGAATCCTCAGAGTCATCCTCCATGATCCAGTATGAGACATCCTTGTTTCGACCAGAGTCCCGGTCAGAAGCCAATAGTTGGATCACAGGTGTCTGAGCAGGCAAGCCCTCTGAGACCAAAGCAGTGTAGACCAACTGGGAGAAAACAGGAGGGTTATCATTGATGTCTTCCACCTGGACTTCCACTGTAGCTTCAGAGAATGACCCCAGAGCTGTATCAGTGGCTCTAACAGTAAATACATGCTTGGTCTGGGATTCATAGTCCAATGGACCTGTCACAGTCAGCACACCAGTCTTGAAGTCAGCAGTAAATAGCGTTAACGACTCTTCTTCCATGATGTTATAGATCAGCCGTAGGCCCTCTGGACTCCGAGCCTGGGTGTGAAGGATGGGAGTATACAGTGCAATGTTCTCAGGTACTTGGACTTTATAATGAAGACTCTGGAAGAGTGGGTTGGATTTATTCCTCACTGTGACAAGCACATTTTCCTCAGCCTGTAGGGGTGGGTTACCTCCATCCCGAGCAATGACTCTCAGGGTATATTTATTTAAGGCTCGATAATCAAAAGGTTTCTTGAGTGAAATGTCTCCAAGATAGGGATCAATCCAGAAATACACATAATCTTCTGCAAATGCATATGTGATGGCACCATTGGCTCCCAGATCCAGGTCTGTGGCAGACACTTGGAAAAGGACATCCCCTGGTTCTGTACCATCTTGAATGGCTGTATAATATGGTAAATGCTTGAACTCAGGGGGATTGTCATTGACATCTTCGATGGAGACCTTAACTGTGGCTTGAGCCACCCTTGGGGGGTGTCGATCATCCCTCACTTCCACAGCCACTTCATAAGTATCCTGCTGCTCACGGTCAAATGCTACATCCCTTGTCTGAAGCACACCCACCGACTGGATCATTTGGAACATGTCTGTTCCATTCAAGACAGAATAAGAGAGGGTATCATTTAGCTGACTGCCCTGAACACCCAGAATGATCAAAGCCTGTGTGTCCCACGAGTTCTCTTTCGCAGTTACTGTATAGACATCATGGTCAAATTTTAAGGTGGTAATAGGAGCTTTGGTCAGGTTAATTTTCACCACTGAGGTATCATGGTGTAAACCATCAAAAGCCTTCACAGTGAGGTCACAAGAATGACCAAGAAGAGCTACATTCACCACAGAGATGAGACCAGTGACTGGGTGAATGACCACAGCATCATTGGCATTTCCAGCAATGATGCTATAAGTCACCTCTGAGTCAGCATCACTAGCCTGTACTTGAAGGAGCCTCATCCCTGGATGGACTGGTGACAAGATTTTCACCTCATATATATCCTTTGAAAATACTGGAGGAGAATCATTCACATCTTTAACATGGATTGTGACCCTGGCAGGCTTGGAGGCAAATAAGATGGGATTTCCTTGGTCGTGGACATGGATGCTGAAGCTGAAAGAGGGAATAGTCTCATAATCCATATCCATCACAGTGGTGAGGGTCCCCATGCTGGGATCGATTTTGAAAAACTTTAAGGCTTCCCGCTCGAGAATCTCATAGACCAACAAGGCATTGGCATCTGTGTCTGCGTCAGTTGCACGAACCACAAGAGGGTGATTATATTCACCCAAAACCATACTGTGGATTGGAGCAGCTTCGCTGATATGGCCTACAAAAGAAGAATTTGTGAAAACGGGAGCATTGTCATTCTCATCAATTATGTACACCAGCACCATGACATCGGCAAAGGCCCCCGCCATGTTGCTGCCACGGATTTTTAGCTGGTAAGAGGAGACTTTTTCATGGTCCAGATTCTTCTGCGTAGAAATAAGGCCAGAATAGGAGTTTATGGAAAACACACCATCTTTGTTTCCCTCTCTCATCTCATAGGTGACTTCAGAGGTACTCATAGCCGAGACTAAGAGGAGAGGAGAGCCAACAGCTACAGATTCAGGGATCTCTGCAAAATACTCAGCCATGGAGAAGATGGGGGCACTGTGGTCAGAAGGGTGAATATGAATTGTCACTGTGGCTGTGTCATGCAGTGGGGGCGACCCTTGGTCTTCAGCCTTCACTGTTAGCATGTATTGGTCCTGAGGCATCAGGTCAAGTTTTCGAGTCACTGTGATGATTCCCAGGTGGGGATCAATGCTGAAGAAACTTTCGCTGTTCCCTGAAATAAAAGATAAAATCACATGAAATCTGTTGTGCCCTCATAAGGCAACTTGGACTTCTCTTTACAGAGGATGCCATAAGTAAACTACCCACTAAAGCATTCCCAGGTCCAATCAATATTCTGAGTCTTTCCAAGCTCCTTAAGTCCATGTCACAAGACTCTCATCCCCCCAAAATGTCCTACACTCGGCTGCCTCCATGCCTTTGATTAAAACTGTTCCTGATTCCTAGAATGCCTTCCTTCCTCTTCCTACCATCTCTGACTAAGGACAATTAATCTTTCTATCAGGGCCCAAATCAAGAGAGATACCCTTCAGGATGTCTTTCATACTTCTTGTACACATTTATCATATTCCAATTTGTACTGAATTCATCTATGAACACTTTTCTATCTACCTACTGGACTGGGACCCTAAGATACCTAAGTATCTTAGGTATTCAAACCAATAGTGTAATTTAATTTGACATACATTTGCTAAGTACCTATTATGTACTGAGTACTGTGACTCAGTGAGGCCACTAGGTGGTATAGTAGATAAAGCACTGGGTCTGAAGTCAGGAAGACATGAGTTCAAATCTGGCCTTAGGTACTTCCTAGCTGTGTGACCTTGGGCAAGTCACTTAACCCAGTTTCCTCACCTGTAAAATGGAGATAATAACAGCACTTGCCTCTCAAGGTTGCTGGGAGGATCAAATGAAGCACTTCTAAAGCATTTTAGCACCATGCCTGGCATGTGGTGGGCATTATGTAAATGCTTGTTTCCTCCCCACCATCTTTCCCTATGCTTGGTGCTAGGAGAAATACAAAGCATAGTAGAAAGACAGGACACAAACCTAGATAACCATCATGCACACATGTGACAGTGTCTGCCAGAAGCAGGACAGGACGTGATAAGGGCATCTGGGAGGTAAAAAAGTAAAGTACTATGTGAAGTCCAAGGAGAAAAGGTTGCTAAAGGATGAGGAAGTACTCTGAGCATGGGTAGGAAAGGCAGAGAATGGGAAGGGCCAGAACACGTCCACAGATAGAGTCACTGCCTTTGGCTCGAGGGCAGAATAAATGGAGAAAAGAAATATGAAGTCATGCTGGAAATGTCAAGGGTCATCTAACTGGAGGGTCTTGAATGCCAACATAAGGAATCCGACCTTTACTTCTAGCACCCACAGTACCTGGCATAATTCCATGTTAATAGTAAGTATGGAATTAACTAATTAATATTGAAAAACCAAGGCTAACATGAATCTTTGCAGCAAAGGAAGAAAATTTATGAGTGTGAAAATCATAACAATATGGACATTTCAAAGGGATTAAGCATTTATGTAGCACCTACTACATGCCAGGCAGCGTGCTAAATGCTTTACAAATATTATCATTGAATCCTCACAACAACCCTGAGAGGTAGGGGCTGTTGTTATTGTCACTTTATAGTTGAAGTTAAGTGACTTTTAAGCCCAGGATCACATAGCTGGGAAGTGTCCAAAGCCAGATTTGAATGCAGGTCTTCCTGAATCCAGGCCCAGTGCTCTATCTACTGCACCATCCTGCTGCCTCGGTGGTTCTACCTTTGGAAGAACACCAATGCATATACATGTTTGTGTATATGTGAGCCTGTTTTATACCTACGTTTCAAATACTTCAAGAATCTGTGATTTTGTGACTGTCAGTGTGGTATTCTCTTTTCATCAAGGTAACGCATAATTCTTTGGAACTTATTTTTATTGATCCCTCAGACAACTGATACAGTGTCTGTCAGCAGGCCCCTACTCATGGTCCATCCCACTTGACACCTACCAGGACTTGTGTTCCCCAGGAACAGTCTTTAAGAGCTCAAGGTCACCTGCAATGCCCACTTATATGTATGTAAGCCTGGGCCTATCTTAACCAGAATTTGTGATTTTATTGGTGTAAGTATTAATTCAAGTCCATATGAGTACCAAAGACTGCCTTGGTATTGTAATTTGCTATTGGCTCAGAAATTTATTGACAGGTTCAATTTTGGTTCTACTAACTGTGATTCCCTTTCGCTCAAGATAATTTTAGACTAAGATTCTGAAGCAAGTACTTGGCTGCTTATCCAGCAATCCATGTACCCATAAACCTCTCATTAAGCTACTCACCTGCCTGGAGAGAATATTGAACTTGGCCATTAACTCCTCGGTCAACATCCAGGGCTCTGACTTGTAACAGCTCTGTGCCCAGGGTGGCTGTTTTGGAAGTAGTTGTCTCATAGTGGAGCTGGGTGAAGCTAGGTGGGTGGAGATTACAAGCTTCTATTTGGATAGTCACCCATACAAAATTTCTCTTGATGGGTATTTCCTGATCCCGAACCTAGAAGGCCAAAGAAGGAGGATCAGATTAATAGCAGGTAGCATGGGGAAAACCTCTTTCTGCTGGGCCACAAGAAAAGGAAGCAGGGAAATTAAAAAGGTCTTTCCTCTGAAAAGATATAAATAGATACCTGAAAGTATATATTACCAGACAGAGGGAGAGATCAAAGGCTGGATAGAAAGAGCTTGTGATGCAAGCTGTCTTAAGGAGTTCTTGAGGTAGCAGTGAACAAATCTTAGAGACACTCTAAGTCAGAAAGTACATAGTGAATTAGAGCTATTACAACTTGGTAAAAACTTGGATTAAATTAAGGAGTGATTGATAAGAGTGAAAGGTTAGTGACAAAAACTTATTTGTACCTAGGCTTTTTTTTATTTCTTTAAAACTTACATTAATCATTGTACTATACTACCCTGTTCATATGATTTCTCTGCTTAGAAATCTTCAATGGTTCACCACTGACTAACTGCCTTTTCTTTAATGTTCAACACCCACCATAAAATCTCTCTTTCTAGGCTTACTTCCATATTTTGTTCACTTTCATATATGCCATAGTCCAATCGAGCTGTAGTATTTACCATCCCTGTCTTTCAGTCATTTCAGTCATGTCTAATTCTTCATGACCCTTTTTAGGCTTATCTTGGCAAAGATATTTTGGAATGGTTTGCCATTTCCTTCTTTTTATGGAAGAAGAAACCAAGGCAAACAGAGTTAAGTGACTTGCCCAGGGTCACACAGCTAGTAAGTGTCTGAGGATAGATTTGAACTCAAGTCTTCCTGACCACAGGCCTAAAGCTCTGGCCACATTTACCATGCCTCTCTCTTCTCATATTGCCTTGTTCTATCTCTGTGCCCTTCTTCATGCTATCTTCTATACCTGGGGAGGGAAGGGGAGTGAAGAGACAGATTTTTCTCTCCTTGTCTTATTCTCTATATTCTATTATTTGTCTATTTGGACAAATATAATATTTTATTTTAAATTATTTATCTATTTGCACAAATATAATATCTACTATTGTTCTATCGGATAAGATTTAATTGTCCAGTATTCCAGCTCTGACATTGTATGTGTCTATGTTAGAGAAGAAAAGAGGGACCAATCAGAACCATTTGTATTTGACTTTGAACTGCAGTCAGAGGTAGTCTGACTTGTGGTTAAAAGACAGGTCTTGCTTTCTTCACCCAACACAGCTTGGCACTGTAAGTATTGAATGCTTTGAGGGAGAAGGGAGCTGTGTCTGCGATTACATAGGAACTTCTGTTGGGGACTGACACAGTTCAGGCTTTGGGAGTTTGAGAGTGGGGAAGAAGGGCGTGGGGGTATACAGATAGACTGCTGCCTAGCAGAAATCCTGGTTTTCCATATGTTTTTTCCCCTATGTCTCTATATGGTTCTCTAAGTTGGCTCACAAGTTTCATTCTTGCTATTTCTTTCTCTCAAAGAGATGAAAAATAAAAGTATTTCAAACTCGAAGAGACTTTGCAGGAACTCTAGTTCCATCTCCTAATTTTACAGAATGAAATGAAGCCCCAGGTTGGAAGTTGGGAAGGAGGGTAGGCAAGGATGGGAACATACCCATGATTCAAGCCCATATCTTTCAACTCAGACTGAATGATGTTTTTTACTACATACTGATGCTTCAAGGCTTAGAAGGTACAGAATGAGGATTGTGACAGATCTAAGCCCCATCTGGCATATGTCGAATGTCTCTGATGATAAAAGTTCTTGTTATTGTTCAGTTGTGCCCACCTCTTTTAATAATCCCATTTGGGGTTTTCTTGGCAAAGATCCTGGAGTGGTTTGCCATTTTCTACTCCAGTTCATTTCACAAATGAGGAAACTGAGGCAAAACAGAGGTAAGTGATTTGCCCAGGGTCACATAGCTAGTAAGTGTCTGAAGTCAGATTTGAATTTAGGAAGATGAGTCTTCCTGATTCCAGACCCAGCACTCTATCCATTGTGCCACCTAACTGCTTCATACTAGAGGAGACCCAGCCAAACAAATTATCAGCCATGGGGGGATTTCTGAAGCTGGAGAACATCACTGGAAGCTTAAGGTACAGACGCAGTTGCCACTACTGCCTAAACAATCTGGTTCCTAGAGGTAAAAATGCTAAAACTATTGAAACTTTTGTAAAAAAGAACTTAGGCATATCAGAAAGAAAACGGTCAAAAGGCAATCATCATTTGGCCTGCTAGATTGTTAGGCATCTATTTTTTAGTCATCATAGCTTATATGCAGAAGCATAGTTCTACAATGCTGAAGCTGGATTTGGGGTCACTTACAGACAAGAAATGATGACATGAGGTAACTCCTAGGGTAAGGGATACCTCAAAGTCAGTTTCCATTGGAAATACTGAGAAGACCCTTGATGCAGAAACATAAGGGCATGTATTGATCTAGTAGCGTTTTTTTCTCCTCTTTCCCAGGTCCCTTATCTCATGTATAGACCACAACGTCCCCAGCCTGTCCCCTAGAGGACAGGAACAGATATGAAACATGACATAATACAGCAGTTTTCAGTGTGTGGTGTGGGGACACCTAAGGGTCCCCAGGATCCTTTCAATGGGTCCATAAGGTCAAAACTATTTTCATAATACTAAGGCATTTTAATGTCTAATATTGTAAATATTGATAGATATAGCCTACATAAACAAAAGCTGGTTGGAGAGTCCTCAATAGTCTTACAGAATGTAAAGGGATCCTGAAATAAAAAAAGTTTGAGAGTCATTGATGTAATGGAAAAAGTACTGACTTTGGAGTTGAAATCAAGTTCTGCTACTAACTATTTGAACTTGGGCAAATTACTACCCTTCTCTGGGCCTCAGTGTCTTCATTTGTAAAATGAGGGGATGGATCCAGATGACTTCTAAGGTCCCTCTTGGGCAGCTAGATGGCTCAATCAATACAGTACCGAGCCTGGAGTCAGAAGGGCCTGAATTCAAACCCAGTCTCTGATACTTACTAGCTGTGTGACCCTGGGCAAGTTACTTAACCTCTGTTTGCCTTAATCTACTGAAGAAGGAAATGCAAACCATTCCAGCATCTTTGCCAAGAAAATTCCATGGATAATACTGGCATCATATGGTCCATGAAGAGTTGGACATGACTGAACAACAAAGATTCTAGTTCTAAATCCTATGAGACCTATGAGAAAGCCTCTCCTCATTCAAGACTCAATGCAGGTGACATGTCTTCCCCTTACTGGATTGTAAGTTCCCTGAAGGCAGGATCTATTCCTTATTTAAAACAGTACCATATACCCTTCATCAATGGTAACTGAATTTTTGTTATTTTTATAAATGTGGTAATTAATGATTGCTACAGAAGGAGTAGGGTGCAGCAGATAAGAGAGCCAGCCTCGGATCCAAGGGAAGCTGAATATAAGTTGCACTGCTGACACATTCTGCTGTGTGAATCTGGGCAAGGTTTAACCTCTCCAGCTACTCCCAGTGAAACCACATGTGTAGTCACCCTCCTTCTCCTCTCCCTATGCTCAGTAGTTTTAATAGTTCTATTGTTATATAAAAAGCTGTCAACATGCTGACTACAACAATATAAAATACAAAGGAGAGAGACAGAGAGAGACAGAGAGGGAGAAAGAGAGAGAGAGAGAGAGAGAGAGAGAGAGAGAGAGAGAGACTAACTGCAAAACTTTTCAGTTACACAGATGGGAAAAGGACCAGAAGGGCAAACAAATTGTTACTAACATTGTTTTGATAAAAGTTATTATATTAATATTTTCCCAAGTAAAATGGAAAAAGTTTAGTTTTTAATATTTTACTTGAAAATTAACTCCATTTTATGTTTGCTTATCTCTATCAATAGAGAATATTGATGAGTTTAAAAATTAAATTAAATTTTAAAAGTTTAAACATAAGTTTTTTTTTAATTTATAAAGTAGAAATGTTCTGTGATATTTGTTTATATCTGTCCACCTTGTGGTGACATGTCCAAATTGCAATTATGGTGATTTGGAGAAAACAGTGGAAAATGTGTCCTTGCACACATTAATCTATGCGATAACAGCAAACATCATAACATCCTAGAATCCCTGGAGTCTTTTTTCTCTCCTCTTCAGATGGGACATTCCTGGTGGGGCTAAGGCTGAGTCTGTTTCACTTGACATAAACTATAATAATAGCTAGTGTAGTGGATAGAGCACCAGCCCTGGAGTCAGGAGGAGCTGAGTTCAAATCCAGCCTCAGACACTTACTAGCTGTGTGACTGTGGGCAAGTCACTTAACTCTAATTGCCTCCAAAATAAATAATAGCTCACATTTATATAGCACATTAAAGTTTGCAAAGCAAACAATACAAAACAATACAAATATTAACTCATTTGAGTCTCCCAACAACCCCAGAAGGTAGATATTATCATTATCTCTAATTTACAGATAAGGAAACTGAGGTTAAATGGCAGGCGGAGGTTAAATGACTTGTCCAGGGTCACACAGCCAGTAAGTATCTGAATCTGGATTTGAACTCAGATCTTGTCTCCTATTCTGCCACCTAGCTGTATAAGAATAAACTTTTGTAGATGGTAAGATCTCCCTACTTTACAAGGAGGCTTATGTTCTGGTCTATAAAGGAAGTCTTCAGCTTCATCAGTAAGCTGTTACTTTATGAAAATTAAATTCCAAGACCCACTGCCTTGAACGGAGCTTGGATTAGTGCTCCTGGCTCAAATGTTCCAGGTTCTACTATTCACCTGAAAGTCAGGATGATACAGAAAGAACAGTGAACTGCCGGACAGAAGACCCAGGCCTCCACCCTCGCTCCACCACTAAGTCATCATTTTACTTCTCTGTGCCTCAGTTTCCTCATTACTAAAATGAGGAAAATTGTACCTATTCTTCCACCCTCATAGAGGTGGCATAAGGATTAATATGAGGAGATAACAGATGTGAAAATACTTTGTAAAGGATAAAGTAGTTTAGCGAAATAATGGATAGTTATATTGTTATTACAGTTATTCCTGTTATCAAGAAACAGATCATTCAGGAAGCAGCAGCTCCTTCAAGGCTCCATGAAGTTGTACTTTCAAATAACCACGTCCTTAAATGTATGCCCACTTTCCCAGAGGACTCACCATAACAGTCAGGACGTGGCGGCTAAGCCCTGAACTCAGCTCCAGTTTTCCCACAGTCACCAGAGAGCCACTGCTTGGATCAAGCTGGAAAAGCTTGGTACTGCGGGTGTCCACACTTCCCTGGATTGTGTAGACAAGGCTCTTGCCTTTGTCTTGGTCTGTGGCCTGGACTCGGAGGAGCTCTAACCCAGGGGGAGTGTCTTGGGGTACCTTCACTTCATACTGAGCTTCCAGGAACTGGGGTCGATGTTGGTTGATGCTGATCAGGTGTATAAAGACCTGGGAAATTTGAGGTGGGAGAAGAAATAGCAAATACTCATTAAAGAATCTTAGGAGCCCAAAGTGATTTTACACAGTTTCCAGCCCAACCAACCTCCAAACCAATGTAGGAATCTCCCTGCGGCATTCCTGGCAGGTTGGCCATCTCAACTCTGTCTGAAGACCTCCAAAGGTGGGTGTCTCACTACCTATCATGGGAGTCCATTTCACTGTTCGGTGACTCTCTTATAAAGGGCTTCTTTAAATTGAATTGAAAACTGCCTCCTAGCAATGTGGATCCATTGGTCATACTTTTGCCCATTAGAGCCATGCAAGATAAGCCAAGTTCCTCATGAGTTAGAGACCTACAATATCCGTCTTGGTGATCTGATCATGGTTCCTCCAACAGTCACCATCTATATTGATGATATTAGAGTTCACTCATCTAGAAGCAAGCAGTTGAACTAGATAACCCCTAGAGGATGCCTATTCAACTGGGGAATCCATCATTAGCCACATTCTTCCCTACACTGACACTCCCCATGCTCCCACCAGTCTCATCCTGGAAATTTCCAGCTGTGGCTGGATTTGTTAGAGCTGTGGATTCTAGCCTGATGAGTCACTCCCACAATCCTATCCTGGAGTGGAGCAGAAACTCTGCCCACAAATAGGTGGGAAAGTGTGGCCTGAGCTATGGTTGGAAGAGGGGCAAGGTGAACCAGATGCCCTGCCCCTAAGTTGTCCAGTGCCATCCATTGTTTCTGTTTCCATTTGCCTTCCCAATGGCACCACTTCCTCTCTCCCAATCAAACCCTATTCTCAGAAAACTTCTTATGAAATCGTAGAATCTCAGAGAAGGAAAAAATGTCAGAGATCAGCAAATTCAATCCCTGCTTGAGCAGGAATCTTCTTTAGAATATGAATGTTTCTAGTTATTAGAAAAATTGTCTTCATCTTGAACAGAATTCTGCATCTGTATTGTCCACCCTTTCCTCCGAGTTTTGGTCCATACTGCTGAGCAAAATAAGGCTAATCCAGTGGTGGGGAACCTGTAGGCTCAAAGCCACATATGGATGGCCCTCTAGGTCCTCAAATGCGTCCCTTTGACTGGATCCAAACTTCACAGAACAAATCCCCTTAATACATAATTATTCTGTAAAATCTGGACTCAATCAAAAGGCCACATGCAAGGAATTAGAAGGTTACATGTGGCCTTGAGGCTGCAGGTTTCCCCACCGCTGAGCTAATCCTTCTTCCATATAACAACGTTGGAATACCTGAAGACAGCCATCACGTTCCCCATACATCTCTTCACCTTCCTAAACATTCTCAGGTTCTTTAGTGGATCTTCTAGAATATGGTATCCAGTCCTCTCACTATCCTGGTCACATTCCTCTGGATATGCCTCCATTTTGTCAGAGTTTTTCATAAAATATGTCACTCAGGACTAAGCATACTGCATTATAAATATGGTCTGGCCAGACTACTATGTTCCTTTTTTGTGCACACCATGCCTATATTAATGCTGCCTATTAATTGATTTTTTTGGCTGCCATGTGACATTGTTGACTCAAATTTAATTAATAATAATAGCTAACATTTATATAGAACTTACTATGTTCCAAGCACCATGCACTTTGCAATTCCTGTCTCATTTGATCCTCACAACAACCTGTAGGTGTTGTGATTGTCCCTATTTCCCTACCGATGAGGAAACTGAAGTAAGCAGAGGTTAAGTGACTTGCCCAGGGTCACACAACTAATAAGTGTCTGAGGCCAGATTTGAACCCATCTTCCTGGCTCCAGACCCAGCATTCTATATACTGTGTCACCTAGCTGCCCAAGACTTGATTTTTTTTTTATCTCCTACATCTCCTATCTTCTCTCATCTCCTATCCACTACTCATCCAGTAGATATTTTGAGTCCAGATAAGGGCATTACATTTGTCCCTATTACATTCCATCTTACCACATTTGATCTATCACTTTGAACTGTTCATTTGATCTCTTGGGATGCTACATCTATTATCCAATGTGCTAGCTATCATTCCCAGGTTCGTGTACACAATCCGGAATCTAATTAGCATGCCACCTTTGTTTTTATCTGAATCATTGATGAAAATGCTTGAGAGCAACGTGGTCAAAGACAGATCCAGGGCAAGTGACCTAACTTCTGCCAGCCTCATTTTCTTCAACTGTAAAATGAGGATAATAGCACCTACATTGCAGAGTTGTTGTGAGGATCAAATGAGATAATGTTCAGAAGAGACACTTGGAACATAGTCTGTGCTATACAAATGATTATTCCCTTTCCTTGGGACACACCCTTAGAGACCTCCCTCTGACATGATACATTTACACTCAGGTGTAAATGACTCAGAATCCCTTCATGTGTGAACAGCCTACCCAGAGAAATGAGTGCTTTAATAGGGAACAAAGCCTTCCTTCCCCCCAAAAGAAAGAATATCAAGTTGTAATAATAATATTACATTAATGCTTATCTAGCTCATTGACACCTGCAGAGTGCTTTACAAATGTTCTTTCCTTCTGTCCTCACAGCAGTCCTGGGAGATAGGTGCTCCATTTAAAGATGAAGAAACTGAAGCAGACTGAAATGAAATGACTTACCCAGAGTCACACAACTAAGTGTCTCAGGTCAAATTTGAACTCAGGTCTTTCCGACACCAGGCACAGTGCTTGATCGCTGCACCACCTAACTGCCTCTAAGGTTATGTCTCTAAGAAACTTTGGTAGAATTTTATGGATCAGTGGCAGGTCAATAGGGACAATATTTTATGGGATATAGGAGTATTCCCTTGTACCTCTTCAGATCATGGGGCCCAGCTGGCCTATCTTTAGGGTGAGTCCTAATGGTCAGGAAGTTAATGTGATCTCAGGTTACATGGCCAGAAGCATGGTCTCTAGAATAAGGGAGTTAATCCCCACTGTACTCTGCCCTGCCCACTACACCTCAAATTCTTTGTTCAGTTGTTGGTACCATATTTTAGGAGATGTATTTTGTAAGCTGTAGAATGCTCATAGCAGGGGTGAACAAGGGGCCTGGAGGCTCAGGCACAGGCCGATAACCCATGAAGGAAATAGAACTATTTAGCCTGAAAAGGAAAAGGTTGATGAGAAACATGGTTAATGTCTTCCCTTCTCTACAAGGCTATATTTAAGGATTTTAGAGTTAGAGCTAGAAGGGTCACTGAGTCCAACCCCTTTGTTTTAGAGTTGTTTTTACAACTGTGGCTGAGCCAGGAACCCAAATCCAGGTCTACTGGCACCACTCTTTCTGCTACACTATGCACCTCTCATGCAGCCTTAGACTTATCTTATTCAGCCCTGGAGGATAGAACTAGAAATACTAGATGAAAGTAGAGGCAAAGAAGATTTACATTTCCTATGAAAACAAAAATGAAATCAAACATCCCAACAACTGGTCCTGAGGTAGAATTGGCTGACTCAGGAAAAAAGAAACTTCCCATCTCTAGAGGTCTTCAAATAGAAGCTGGTGACCATATGCCAGGGATTTTGTAAAGAGGGTTCCTGCCCAAGTGTGGTTTGGGCTAGATGAACTAGCTTGGGTCATAGGTGGCTGGTACCACAGTGGATAGAATGCTAGACCTGGAGTCAGGAAGACCTGAGTTCAAATCTGAAGTCAGACACTTACTGGCTGTGTGACTCTGAGTAAATCATTTAACTTCTGTTTGCCTCAGTTTCCTCATCTATAAATTGGAGATAATAATAGCACCTACCTCCCAGAGTTGTTATGAAGATGAAATGAGATAATATTTGTAAAGCACTTAATATAATGCCTGGTTCATAGTAAGTAGGTACTATATAAAAGTCAGCTGTCATGATGATGATTTCTGAGGTCCCCCTTGCACAAGAATCTGTGATCTCTAGTCCCATAATACTTTCTAATTGGATACACAACTGTGGATGAGATATGTATTCTTAACCGAGGAGGCAATTACAAAAGACACAATAGATAACTTTGATTGCATGAAATTGTGAAGCTTCCACACAAATTTAATGCATCTAGGATAAGAAGGGAAACAAATGGAAAAAAAAAATCTTTGAATCAAATTTCTCTGATAAGAGTTTAGAATCTAAGATATATAAACAAGAAGTGTGTGTGTGTGTGTGTGTGTGTGTGTGTGTGTGTGTGTGTGTGTGTGTGTGTGTGTGTGTGTGTGTAAAACCAAAAACTATTCCCTAATGTATGTGGTCAGAGGATATGAACAGATACTTCTCAAAAGAACTGCAAACTATTAACAACCATAAGAAAGCATACCCCAAATCACTACTAATAAGAGGAAAGCAAATGAAAACAACCCTCCAGGTTCACCTCACACCCAGCAAATTGGCAAAGACAGCAAAAATGTTAGTTGTTCCTAAAGATGGCAAGAATGGAAATAATCAAGGTTGGAGGAGTTACAGGAAGATAAACTAGTGCATTGTTGGTGAAGCTGTGAATTAGGATAACCTTTTTGGAAAGCAATTTGAAATAATACAAATAAAATAACTAATATGACCGTACCCTTGAACCTAGCTAACCCCCCTAGTTACCCCATGAAGGTCTTTGATAAGAAAGTTAAGTGCCCACTATGGGCAAGGTACTAGAGGCTTTTGCAATAGTCCAGGTGCTGGCCTGCATCAGGGTGGTGGCAGTGTCAGAGCAGAAAAGAGAGTATATTTGAGAGATGTTGCAAAGGTGAAAAAAGGCCTTGGCAACAGATTGGATACGGGAGTGAAAAGTCAAGGATGACACCTAGGCTGTGAGCCTGGGGGACTGGGAGGATGGTGGTACCCTTGATGGCAATAGGGAAGTTTGGAAAAGGGGAGATGTTGGAGGGAGAGATAATGAGCTCAGTTGTGGACATGTCAACTTTAAGATGTTCCAGGATATCCAATTTAAGACGTCCAATAGGCAGTTGGAGAAAAGAAAAAGAGTGAAGGGGAAGAGTAGTAGAAAAGAGATGAGAAGAAATTAAGGGAGACAAAAGAGAAAAAAAGGAAGAAATGAGAGAGAGAGTAGCAAAAAGAAATGATGATAGGATCACAAAATCACAGACAGAGCTGGAAGGAGCCCTAAAATCCACCAATTCCAGTACTTTAATTCTACCAATGAGGAAACTGAGGCCCAGTGAGGTTAAGTGACTTGCCCATGGTCACACAACTAGTAAAGGCCTGAGATAGGATTGGAACTCCAAGTCCACTGCAAAGTGTAAAGAAAAAGAGTGAGAGAGAAAAATGGAGAAGGAAAAGGAGCAAGAGGAATTAAAAGAGGGAAAAAAAGAAGAGGGGAAGAGGAGAAGATGATTGATAGAAACACACAGGATGAAAAGGAAGGTGAGGTGGGGAATGAAGGACTGAGAGAAGAAAAGATTACCCAGCTCTGCTGGTCAAGAGACCTGGTCAACTCTTACCTGGGTGGTGATTGTGCGAGAGCCATCCGTCACCTCCACTGTCAGGTTATAGCTTGCCTTCCTCCTGGAGTCCAGGCGCCTGGCAATGACCATGCTGCCTGTGGTCATCTCAATGTCAAAGTCCATGTCCTCATCACCACCTGGGTGTCAGGAGGAGTGGGGAGTGAGACAGAAACAAGATCCATGGGCTCTGGTCAAGGAAGAGTTAGGTTCCTCACTACCACAGGACTTTAGCCAATAAACTCCAAGGTGTGTGTGTGTGTGTGTGTGTGTGTGTGTGTGTGTGTGTGTGTGTGTGTGTGTGTGTGTGTGTGTGTGTGTGTGTTTTGTTGTAAAGATTTGGAAATGGGGAGTAGAGTATGAAATGGGAGGCAGATAATCTTTAGCAAAGAATCCCTGACAGGGATTCTAGGTGCCCCAAAGAGGCACTGGAATATCTAAGTACCCTTCCCAAGACTCCAGAAAGCAGCAAGCTTATCTTATAAAACTGGAACAGGGAGAGAGTTAAACCCACTGACATCTCTTGGGGATTTAGTGAGACAAATCCTTCCCTCCCAACCCCCAAACCTATTGAGGCCTTCCCTTAATGGAGTTAGCTCAGTTGCACCTAGAATATGATAGAGAGAAGTAACCACTAAAAGTTTGTGTCTAGGCTGTAGAAAAGAGGCCCAGACCCCAGCTCACCAGAAATGTTGAACCACAGCAGGCCAGGTGGGTCCTCAACACTGACCATGCCCACCATATGATTCACAGGGTCAGTCTCCATGGCAGCGAAGTTGTAGTGGGGCTCATCAAAGGCCCACAGCTTTCCCGAAGGGCTGGGCCGAGGGATCCATTCTATATGCAGCCTGACGCTGGAGAAACGTGATGGCTGCCCACTGTCTACTGCCTGGATCTGCAAATAGAACCATCCATCAATCAATAAATGTTTATTAAAGTTCCTGTTATATGCCAGGTGTGGGGGATATAAGTTCAAAGAACAGAAAAATCCCTAACTGAAAGGAGCTCACATTCTAACGAGGCAGACAACAAGGTCATATAAAAACACAAATAGCAAATACAAAAAGTATAGACAACGTAGCTGGGAAGGGAGGTCACTAGCACTTAGATGGGGTGGGGATCAGCACAGGCAGACTTCTTGCAGAAGATGGTACAATAGTTATATCATAAAGAAAAAAGCGTTCTCCATGAGGCAGAGAAAAGGAAGGAGTGTGTTTCAGGCACGTGGCACAACCCATCAAAGGCATGGAGATGGGGTGTCATTGGTCAGTTTGCCTGTAGTCCAGAGTGCAGGAAGGGGAGTAACATTCAGTGAAGGTAGAAAGCTGGGTTGAGCAAGGCTTTAACAGCTAAACAAAGGAGTTTATGGTTTGTTTGTTTTACTTATATGCAGTAGGAGTTAGTTGAGAACCTACTGGAAAGGTCTTGGAAATAATGATGGGGGTTGGGGAGAGGATTCCTGAACCCCTCAGGAAGAGCAAGAGTTCTTATGGCTCTGTCTAATTCTGACACCCAAGACCCCTGGTTTTTCTCTATCTCAGTTTCCTTGTCTGTAACATGTCACCAATCAAGAATTGAATGGATTGCTATTTTCCAGAAGAATGTCGAAACAGCTAAAAGAACCAGGTATCGGCAACATCCCTCAATCTTCAATCCCAGATTCACTTTTATTGGGATCTTTGGTCCTTTAATTTCTTCCTGTTTTCTGGGTCTATCAAGGTTGATCTGACCTCACTCTTCTCCATAATGTCTCTACCCCATGATAATCTATTTCAACAAGACCTCCTCTTCCACCCTTGCATTTCTTGACCTTCGACCTTCTTTCTTATTCACTTCTTATCTTCAAACCTGGGAAATTCCAATCACCAGACTCCTACACTCCCTCTCTCAAGGTGGGGAATACTGATGGAGTCACTCATAAAATTGTACTTGCCTAGTCCATTACAAATGGATGCTGTCTACCTCAACTGAGCTCTCAGTGCTGTATAATTATATCTTTGCTCATCTCCTATTGACTCAATCACATTTCTACCCCAGAAGTTCCAAGCCTCCTTTTCCTCCCCATGCCTTCTAAAGCTGCCCACTTCATTCCTTTCCCCTCCACTCTCATCAGAATACTTCAATAAATACTTGACTAATAGGTAAGACATCTGAAATGATCTTCCTCAACATGTTTCTTTTCATTCTCATAACTCTTAGCGTCCTTACTCCTCCTCTCTTTCTATCAAGTTTTAGAAGCTGTGATCAAGAATTGTAGGATCTCATTTTGCATGCCCACAGGGGTGAACCAACTTGCTGAAGGCTGCACAGGCAACAAGTAGAAGACCTGGGATTTGAGCTCAGATTCTGAGATGCAGTTAGCCGTTCTGCTGTGTCACAATGGTACCCCCTGAAGCACCCTCCCGCCTTCCTGTTCTGTGTTTCCTCAATCAAGCATCTCCTCTGTATCTTCAATCTCTCCCACTCTGCTATTTCCTTTTTCCCAAGTATCAAACACCTTGGGTCTCCCCATCTGAAAATTATATTTCTCTGATCCTGCAGGTCCTTTAAGTCAGAGGTGTTAAACACACAGTCCACAACACTCGCAAGTGCAATCTGAACCAGATTAAAATGTAGTTCCCAATATATTTTAATGTGTTGATATATATACATATATATACATGTATGTATATATATATGTGATCTTCTAAGTCAATATTCAGCCCACACAAAACTTTATGTGCAGTTTAGCAGCTCTCATTTTTATTTTAACATGACACACTGCTTTAAGCTATTATCCTATTTTTCTCTTCACCTTCATATTGTCAAGCTTCTGAAAAGAGTAGTCTATACTTGTTACTGTATTCTTCCATACCACCCATTCATTTCTCAGCATTTGCAGTCTGGCAAGTGTCCCAACCATACTATGGAAGCTGCTTTCTTCAGTCACCAATGGCATTCCCAATGGCATTCTTCTGCCCTCATTTTCTTTTACCTCTCTTCAACATTCAGCACATGCAACCACTCTTCCTTCCTGATGCCCTCTCTTCTCTTGGCTTAATAAACACTACATCTTTATGACTCCTTGCCTCTGATTGCTCATCTTCTCTTTTCCTGGCTCCTCATACTACCTCTACACCTGGACGTAAAATCCTCCAAGGTTTAGTTCTTGGCTCTTCTCTGTATAATCCTTTCCTTGGTGATCTCATCCGCTTCCATAGATTCAATTATCACCTCAGTGCAAATGAATAACTCCAGCCCTGAACATTCCCCTGAGCTCAGGTTCCATAACTCTAACTGCTAAAAAGTCTCCACCTGGATTTCCTACTGACACCATAAACTATTATTGCAAGCTGAACTCATTATCATCCAAAAACTTGCCCTTTCTCCCAGGGTCCTTATTTCTGTTTATGCATCACCCAGTCACCTAAGCTCAAAACCTTGGAGTTGTCTTTGACTCTTTCCCAATCTTCACCCAAATGACCAATTAATTGCCACACAACTGACGTTCTAACTGAGTCTTCTAACGACACCATCTCCCACTTCCATTCCTTCCTTTCTACTTTCATTACAGTCCATCTCCTAATCTGACTTCTTGCCCCTACTTTACCTTCCCTCTAGTTCATTCTTCACTCTGCTATTCCAGTAACCTTTCCAATACATGGCTCTGAGAATGTACTTCTCCCGTTCAAAAATTTCCAGTGGTGCTCTATTTTCTACAAAAGAAAGCATAGCCTTTTAAATCATAATCAATAATAATAGTTAGCACTTAGACAACATAACTTGCATATTTATCATCTTTGATCCTTAGGGTTAGGGATTAGGAGGTAAGTGCTATCAATATTCCCTTTTTATAGTTGAGGAAATTGGGGCTAAGAAGTTTAATTGACTTTCCCAAAGTCTAACAGCTAGAGAGGGGTGGGGAACTTGTGGCTTCAAGGCCTTCTAGGTCCTTGGGCAAGGTCTTTTGACTGACTTTGAGTTTTACAGTACAAATCCTTTTATTAAGGGGATTTGTTTTATGAAGTTCTCCAGTCTGAGGCCAAATTCTTCCTGTCTTCAAGTCCAGCGCTCTATGCACTGTCTAGTAAATATCCAGTAGCATTTTAAACTAAACATAATCCAAAGCGGAACTCATTATCTTTTCCAACCCTCCCAAGCTCCTACCTTCCCTATTACAACAGAGGGCAACACCATCTTCTCAGTTCCTCAGGACACACCTTCTCTTGGCTCTGAGGATTTTCTCTAACAGTTCCCCATTTATGGAATACTCTCCCATGTCATCTCTACCTACTGACTTCTCTGGCTTCCTTTAAGTCCCAATTAATACCCCATCTTCTACAGGAAGTATTCCCCAAATCCACTTAATTCTAGTACTTTCCCTCTGTTAATTATTTACTCTTTATCCTGTATATAGCTTGTTTGTCCATATTTGTTGCAGGTTGTCTCCCCCATTAGATCATGACCCCTTTGAGGGCAGGGACTGTCTTTTGCCTCTTTTTGTATCCCCAGCAATTAGTATAGTGCCTGACACATAGTAAGCATTTAATAAATGTTTCCTGACTACGCATGCACTACCTAGCTCTTAATGCCACCTATAATTAGGTTCCAGACTGCCTTTCCAGTCTTGCCTCATATTATATCCCTAGCTATACTTTATAGTGCCTGGAACATAATAAATGCTTAATTTATTATGTAGGCTTGTTGCCTGACTGACATTCCAACAAAACTAGACTACCTTTTTTCTCCCTCATTCCCCTCTACACCTGTTCCTTCTTGGTACCTTAACTCATTCAGTCTCTTACCCCTTTTCCCTAGAGTGGACTACTCCTTATTTCTATCGGCTGAAATCCCTTCCTTCAAGGTCCAAATTAGGTGCCACGTACTCCATGTAGTGGGCAGCAAGGTGGGGCAGTGGATAGAGTACCAGGTCTGGAGTCCGGAAGACTGGAGTTCAAATCTAGCCTCACGCACTTATTAGCTATGTGATCCTAGGTGAGTCACTTAACCCTGTTTGCCTCAGTTTCTTCATCTGTAAAATGAGCTGGAGAAAGAAATGGCAAAACCATTCTATTGTCTTCGCCAAGAAAACTCCAAATGGGGTCACAAAGAGGCAGATTAGAATGAAACAAGTGAACAACTCCATGAATGTTTCCTTGATCCTTCCCAAGGAAAGAGGCTCTCTCCCCACTCTATTTTTCCACCTCACTTTGCTTAGTCCTTTCCTTCATGCATATTTCATGCTCCCTTCTATCTTATTTATTTCTGAACCCATCCTTCCCACATCTATTACACTGTAAACTCCTTGAGGGCATGATCTGTGGTTTTTCTGTCTTGGTAAGCCTGGCTCAAGGCCTTGCTTTTTTCAGAAATGCTTGTTCAATTGAATCTGGTCAATTAAGTTCAACAACCAAAATGCTTGCAAACCTAAAATTTGGTGGGGAAAAAACTGAGGAAAGTAGAAGGGTACAATTCTGGCTCCCCTGGCATGCTTGTCATTTTGGACAAATTATCCAACCTTTCTGGGCCTCAGTTTCCCAATATGTAATGTAAACAATATTCTCACCCCATCTCATTGCCTACCCATGCCACAATGGATTAGGCCAATTCTCCCCAATGGAGTATGGAGAAGGACACATATTACCCTGGATAGCCAAGGGTGACACTGGGCAGTCAGCATGGAGAAATACTTCTAAGCATGAGTGTTACTTATCCTACCCTTCCACTTACCCTGTGTGGAGGGGACTTAGACCTGCATGAGTGCTAATCTGCTTAAAGATCATGAAAAACCATCAGAGCTAAAAGAGAGTTATAAACTAGCTACTCTAACCTTTTCTAATTTTTAGGGAAGAAAATCGACCCCCAGAGATAGGATGAGACTTGACCAGGACCACAAAGCAAGTTTGTCACCAAATGAGGATTGGCATCCTAGTCTCATGATTTCTAGTGGGAGGTTGGGATGAAAGGTACATTCATTATTCAAGTGGGAGCTAGAGATAACAGGTCTTTCCACTTAGGTCAGTGGGCCCCAGGCAGTGCCCTTCAAAGACAGCATTGCCAAAGGTATGTATATGTGTGTGTGTGTGTGTGTGTGTGTGTGTGTGTATAATGTGTATATGTATAATGTATATATATGTATATGTATATACATACATCTACACACACATATATATGTATATGCATTTTAACAGCAGTTTACTGAGAGCAGGGGATGGAGAGCTGGCCTTAAATAGAGGAAGATTGAGATTGGAGTCCCACTTCTGACACGCACTGTCTGTGAGACCCTGGGGAGATCATTTAACTCAGCACTCTTGGCAGTTCTCTAAGACCAAAAGTTCCATAGAAGGAGGTGACGTGTTGGGAGAAGGAATTTCCTCCCTGGACATTCTCTAGAGCCATGGTGTCAAACTCAAATAGAAACAGGGGTTACTAAACCATACCTAAGGATACCTGGGAAAAGCATATTGATTTAAAAACCACATATTAACATTATCTATCTTCTATTGTATCTTTATTTATTTTGTTAAATATTTCCCAGTTACATTTTCATCTGGTTCAGGCCACATTTGGGAGTGTTGTCACTGCATTTGATATTTCTGGTTCAGGACCAATTCTGAAGTACTGTGGGCCCAGGCTTCCTGGGCTGAGTGTTTGACAACTCTCCCCAGGACCTATGAAATCACAGGACCAGTCCCTATGTCTATCTTAATAACAAGAGGTCATATTATTTGTACAGTACCTTACAATTTACAAAGCACTTTTCCTATAATAAACCTATAAGGTAGGCAGTGTATTATTAATATTATTATTATTAATTATCATTACTCCCATTTTACAGATGAAGAAACTGAGGCTTAAAGAATTTCAATGATTTGTCAGATGTCACATAGCTCATAGGAAACTAAGCCAGGATTTTAATAAGAGATACGACCTCAATCCAAGAGTCAGCAAAGATAAACTTGAGAATCACATGTGATTCTTTAAATCTACTTAGACTAACCGCCATTTGTCCTGTGTGTACCTTGTTGGTATGTAGTTGCTTGTGTGTTGTCTCCCCAGGAGAATGTGATCTTGAAAACAAGAACTGTTTTTGCCTTTCTTTGTATCCTCAGTCCTTAACACAGTGCCTGGCATGTAGTAGGTCCTTAGTAAGTGCTAGCTGATTGACATACATACTGCCTTTAGCCAAAATACATATTTGAATGAGTCTTCACCACTTTGTTGATTCATTTCTTTAAATACACAAATATGCTACAGGTTGCTAGCCCAGGCTCGGAGAACTAAATCCCTTTGCCAACAGGCACTGCCCAAAACACAAATTCTGACTTGGGCTTCTTCTCTCTAGTCATCTCTCAGCATTTAGCAACCATCCCCCCAGGGTTTATAGCTGAGTGCTTCCCTCCTCCTACCTCAGCCCCCATACCTCATCTCCCCAGGGCCTGGTTCTTACAGCCTTCCTCGGTGATAAACAGCTAATCGGTTCCACTTACTGTACAAACACGCCGATGAGAACGCAGGAAGAGCTCATTGCTTTTTTTTTCACTTTCTAGACCAATAAGGAGCTTCAGTTATATTACAGTGGAAACATTTGGACTCCAGTCCTGGCACCAACATTTACTAGCTAAAGGAACTTAGACAAATCATTTCCTCTCTTTGAAGTGTCAATAGTTTTCATTTTGTTCCTTCTACTATATCATCGCAATCCCCCAAAACATATATTAAGTGACAGCTTGTATAAAATGACTAAGATGAACTGGTACAGATGGAATCTTTGTAAAATCTCTTGGGTATTTATTGAAAAACTTGTAAGTATAAAGTAGAATGTGGCTTGTCAAAAAGTATATTCTAATTTAAATAAAAAAGAAAAAGGAGCTACTTGTACAAAAATATTTATAGCAGCTCTTTTTGTGGTGGTTAAGAATTAGAAATTGAAGAGATGCCCATCAGTTGGGGAATGGCTGAACAAGTTGAAGATTGTGTGATTGTAATGGCATATTACTGTGTGATAAGAAATGACAAGAAGGATGATTTCAAAGAAACCTGGAAAAATTTACATGAACTGATACAAAGCGAGTTGAGCAGAATCAGGAGATCATTGTACACAGGAACAGTAATATTTCCAATGAAAAACTGTGAATGACTTAGCTATTCTCGGCAATACAATGAACCAAGACAATCCTAAAGGACTCATGATGAAAAATACTATCCACCTCCAGAGAAAGAACTGATGTTATCTGAATACAGACTGAAGCATGCTGTTTTTCCTCCTTCCTTCCTTCCATCCTTCCTTCCTTCCTTCCTTCCTTCCTTCTCTCTCTCTCTCTCTCTCTCCCCCTCTCTCCGTCTCTCTCTCTCTGTCCTTCTCTCTCTCTGTCTCTCTCTCTCTCTCTGTCTCTCTCTCTCTGTCCCTCTCTCTCTCTCTCTGTCTCTCTCTCTCTGTCTCTCTCTCTCTGTCCCTTTCTCTCTCTGTCTCTCTCTCTCCCTCTCTCTCTCTCCCCCCCCTCTGTCCCTTTCTCTCTCTGTCTCTCTTTCTGTCTCTGAGTCTTCTTGCACAAAATAACTAATATGGAAATGCTTTACATGATTGCTCATGTATAGCCTATATCAGATTGCTTACCATCTCAGGGAGGGGGAGGGAAGGGAGGGAGAGATGGAATTTGGAATTCAAAACTAAAAAAAGGTTAAAAATTATTTTTACATTTAATGGGGGGAAATTAAAATATTATTTTAAAACAAGTATGCTTTAAGAATATTACACAAAATGGATCATCTCCCATAAAAAGTATGCCAGCTCCTGCTTTAACTCAAAGGAAGAAGCTCTAAAAATGCAATTTCAGACCTTGAGATAGGTTCAAAGAAAAGTATTTGTGGGGGAAAGGAGAGGCTTTGGATTTGGTCTAGCACAAGGCTCTTTTTCTCCTCCTTTTTCCTACTGATTGGTTAGGCTTCTTCTCCCATCCCCCACCTCAGGGGCTCCTTGTGGGTAGACTATGATTAGGGCCTATAACTACCCCTTCTATCCTCTCACCGTGAGGATGTTGTAAACGCCAGCAGGGAAGTTGACACTGCTAGACACCACGCCTGTCTCAGGATCAATGGTGAAGGCCTCCTCGTCATTCTCCTCAATGCTATAGGTCACCTGGCCATTGGGGCCTTCATCACGGTCTGAAGCCACCAGTCTGTACACAGGTCCTGGTACAGTGGAGGCTTGCCGCTCTGGAAGACGGATTTTGAAGCGTTTGTGGGAAAAAGTGGGGGAGTTGTCATTGACATCCAAGACGCGCACTACTACTCTGGAAGTGGACTGCAGGCTTGGTTTGCCATTGTCTTGTACAGCCACCTGGAAGCAGATAATCATATAATGACTGAGTACCTGTGGTTCAAAAGCAGTAAGCTTATCCTGTATCATTCTCAAATCTACAATGACTATTTCTGACAACTTGCAAGTAGGAAGCAAGGAACCAGGAAAGAAAGAAGGGTGAGGCATAGAGGGAACTACATAGAATCAACGACTCTTAGACATAGAAAGAGTCTCTGAGGTCACCTAGTCCAACCTTCCAGCTAGCGAATCAACTCCCACCTCTACCTGAAAAGTTTTAGTGATGGGGATCTTACTGCTACTGATAGGTAAACCATTCCACTTGACAGGTAGCTTCATTTTTAGGAAGTTCATCCCCTTATCAAGCCTCTCTGCTTCATTGAAAGAACTCTAATGATAGAAAACATTCCATTTTCCAGTGTAGTCCCTTTCTCTTTTTGATAGTTAGTTACTACAAGGCTTTCCTTAAACTGCATGTCAATATGCCCCTTTGCAAATTCTCCAGAGGATTTGGATTCAAGTACTGGGTATATATTACCTGTACGAACCCAGGCAAGCCCCTTTACTTCTGACCCTTAGTTTTCTTATCTACAAAATGAGAGAGCTAAACTAAATGACCACTAAATCTCCCCTAATGATAAATTTACCATCCTAAATATAATCTCTCTTCTACGCTAAAATTTTTTAAATACTTGAAAACAAGTTACCATATTCTTCTCCCATCCCAAGTCTTCTGTAGGCAAATCATTACTAGTTCCTTTAACAGATTCTCACAGGGAATGGTTTTCACAATTAGCATGACGTACAGCACATAAGAGACAGTTAATTATTAAACACTTGTTGAATTGGCCATCTTGGCTGCTCTGTTTTGAATACCCTCCACTTTGTTAAGGTCTCTTCTAAAATGTAGTGTTCAGCCAAGAATTGAGTATAAAACCCTCTTGATGTATTCTGACTAGGGTAGAGGAGAGTGATACTATCACTTCCTTCATCTTGGATATTATGCTTCAATTCAAGCAGCCCAAAAAAAACATTAACTTTTTTGGCTGCCCTACCACACAGGTGACTCATATTGACCTTATAGAGAACTAATTATTTCTTATATACCTATGATTACTAAAAATAACCTATGCTTTCTGTAAATGAAGAGTTGTAGCTTTGCCATTGTTATTTTTTCCTCTCTGGGGTCTCAGTTTCCTCTTCTATAAAATGTCTAGGTAGAACAAGATGTCTTCTGAAGTCCTCTCCAGATCTGATATGCTTCTACAATAAGGAAGAATTTTCTAACAAGACAGACCAATAGCAGAATAGTTTGTCTTTTTTTGTTTGTTTGTTTTTTAGTCTCTTCAGTGGTCAGTTTTTACCTTTTATTCATTTTTACAATTTAGCCTTATTAATGTATTTTATTTTTACATTACAAACATTTACATAATGCTCCCACTTTGTGAGAGGTCTTCTGCAACAAAGTACAACAGTAGTTAACAGTGCTCTCATATGAAAGTAGATGCAACATCCCACATCTGTAGTACTCTCCCTTCTCAATTTTTTTAATTAACGGAAATATACCTTCTCTCCCTCCTACCCTCTTCTCCAATGAAAAAAAATAAAAGTAAATTTCTTGTAACACATATGCATACTTAATGTTAATTGCTCATGGATAGGGCAAGTCAATATAATAAAAACAGCATACTATCTATGCTAATTTGCTTATTCAATGTCTTATGAACTGTTAAACTGCCCAACACCGTACATATTCAAGCAGATAAGACTATTTGTCTTGCTTTGATAGGTGTTCTGCTCCTACAGGAGTTAGCCTAGATGACTTCTGAGATCCTTTCCAACTGCTTAATTTTATGATTCTAGGAGATAGTTGGGAGGGGAGCAAGGAGTGAGGAAAAAGAGTTCTACTTGTTAAAAAGATTCCAGAACATTCCAGGTCCAAGAAAAAGGTCATTATGAATAGAGAGGGAAAAGAAAATCAGTGGAGATTGGATGGGGATGGGTTGTGTTTCCCTCCCAAATTTCCCTCTCTGTTGGGATCTCTCCCTAGAGACCTAACTGTGCTGGCTTCCTCAGCCTTCAGGGTGCCTGATCCCAGTCCTTCCCCATTCCAATCTAGGGGTTCCTGAGGACTCAGTCTAGCTGTGATGATTCAGGACTTTCATGACCCCACGCTGGGTTCCAACATGTCCTAGCCTGGCCACTTCTTTCACATCCCCTGGCGAATCCTACAAATCAATCCTACATAATTGCTTTCTTGCTATTACCCACCTCGAGGATATGTTCAGCCTTGTTTTCACGATCCAGCTGCCGAGCTGTGGAGAGGAGACCTGGTGGGGAAGAGATGGGGAAAGAGGGTAATCCTGTGAGCACTGGGGCTCCCCTGGGACCTTCACGGAGGTACTACTGGGGGAGCCAGACCAAGCTCTAATGTGGAATTCTGCAGGTATGCCAGTGCTGGCAGGAGGTATAGAAAAAAGAAGGAAAATGGGGAAAAGGGAAAACTCACCAAGGAGTTCTAATGATGTCCTATTATCAGGAATGCATATTAAAAACCTCTACTTCCCCTCATTAAACAATACACCAAAAGGAAGGCAAATGGTTGGGACTATGAATTCTGGGCCATATAGTGAGAGGTGAAAACAGGTCATAGACCATAGGGCCCAGAAAAAATAGTGCCTGTACCTCTCTGGCCATGCCCCATTGCTGAGGCAACTTTTCATCAGCATGGAAGGAACCTGAAAGTTTGGGTATGGGTATGTATGTGTATTATTTTATGCACATGTTAAGTCTAATACAAGCATATGTATGTGTATGTATCTATATGTGCACATGAATATGCTTTGATAGCTCCCCAAGAATTTGTTTTGCATGAATATATGCATTCAAATTGGGTTTTGTTTTTTCTGCTTTTGCAATGGGTGGGGGAGGGAGAGGGAGGAAGGGGAGAGCTCAGAACTGAAAATAAAATTTTTTAAAATTGAATTTAAAAAAGATAATCTGATTTCCTTAGTGTGAGATACCCATCTACTGGTACAGATCGCAATCCCTTCATACCATCTTATTCTATCTCATTATTTTCTCTGTTTTCCCATATATGCTCCACAGAGGATCCATACAAGATGGAGGCCTTTCTTCATCTTGGTCTTTTAATGTCTCAAGGTTACTGGTCAAGCACTTGGCTGTCAATCTACTATTTCTCACAACATGAACTAATCATCTCTGCATTTTTATTCCATGAAGAGCTCACCTTCCTTTCTGGTCAGAGCTGGCATTTGGCCTTCCAAGAGTACCATTTCTTCCTCCCACTTATAAGGACTGTAGCTTCTCCTGGAGCTACTCAGTGGTACAATTCTTCTCAGAGCCCATCCAAAGGACATGACTTCATGCCCAAGGCTCGGTCTCCTTGCATTCCACTAATCCTAGAAAGCCAAATAGAGACTCCAAGTCTCCCAGATGGACTTTCTTGATCCCAGAATCAATTTAGTTCCCTGATTAAGGGATTAAGTTTCACCGGATCCAAACTGCATCCTTACTTTTCCATTGCCCCCATCCTAGGTATCTTTCTCTAATACTCAATAAGTTCTAGTTTTCATCCACTCAAAGCCACAAGAGTGAATTCTCTAGGTTTTAGTTGCAGGAGAAAAAAGAATGCACAAGTTTAGAAGGAACATACCAGGAGGTTATTAGAAATACATATATTAAAAATCCTACTCAATTTCAGACCATGCAGCCCCAAATTTTCTAAAGACTCTCTGCTAAAGGTTCCCTAAGTGTAGCCTAGAAATCTTGATTTCCCTTAGACCAGGATTAAACCATTGTGACAGATATATTTTCTTCCTTAAAGTAAATTTGGGATTCACCCACCTAAGCTCTCAGAACCCAGGTCATTAGTCCAATGACTAATTCTTCCAATTGCAGGCTGATGCCTAGCCACTCAAGAAGATCTACCCTATATTTCTAAGGAAAACCCTTAGCAAACTAGAAATCTGACTATAGCTGCCCCACCAAAGGACAAAGGAGGAAATGCAAATGAGAAAATTATTTTCAAGGTCATTTCCCATGACCTCAAAATCAAAATAATGAATGCAACCTAACCCAGGTAACTTCCCAAAGTTCACAAAAGAAAGAGAGCCCCATTCCTTACAACCTCTCAGTTTGCTATATGTCCTAAAAGATGTGATCAGCTATGGAAAAGCACCTGTGAAAGCCTGCAAGTCCCTGGAGGTCATTCTCCTCATTAACATTTTATACTGATGAGAAACAGAACTATGAGTGGGGAATTGTTTCTATCTTTTTAAACACCTTCCTTCTTTTATGAATTTATTGATATATTTTGTTTTGATATGATAGGCAGTCTCCAACAAGTACTCAAACAAATCTCTGCCCCTCCCCAATCTATAACCCAAATAATTAACAGAAAGGAGAGATATGTCCTTTGACTTCAATAACACGCTACTAATATTAACCATTGCATTCATGTAGAATTTTGTTGGCTTTTAATGCTGACTATATCTAAGCTCATGTGGTCTTAATAGTTTTGCTGGAGCATTGCTTTGCAATTTATTAAAAGAATCAGTGAGGATTTTTTCCCACTCTGTGAGAATCTTCTCTTTTTGAGAGTGTTTTCAGATATCTAAGTGGCTTTAAAATTCTGTTGTCTCTAACACAGATTTCTTTGGTAAGCAGGTCCAAACATTTCCTCCCAACTTAATCTCCTTAAATGTGTCCTAGTATGCTTGCATAATACTCCTTTATCAATGCATAAATGTACTGTGTACTTACATGTGTCTATGGACATATGCACTGTGTGTATGGGGATGCACATGCATATTGCATGAATGTATTTAACTACCTACATATGGGAGTACCTATGTGGATGTGTGTATTTACAAGGTGTGACTCTAAAGTAGTAAGACCAATGTTGGTTTCACATACATGTACACATATATATTGTGTGTGAACAAGGCAGCTAGGAGGCATAGTGGATAAAATACTGAATCTAGGGTCAGGAAGATCTGAGTTTAAATTCATCCTCAGAAGCTAGCTATGTGACCCTAGGCATTACTTACTCTCTATCTGCCTCAGTTTCCTCATCTATAAAATATTTTTTTCTAAAAGAAATAGCATTTACCACCCGGGATTGTTGTGAGAATCAAATGAGATAAAATATGTGAAGTGTTTGGCAAACTTTAAAGCCCTATATAAATGATAGTAATTATATATATATGTATTATGTATATGTGTGTGTGTGTTTATATATACCTTTATATATACATGCACAGTTAAACACACACAGACACATACACACACACATATATATATGTATATATATATATATTTATATACATAAAACTTCAGATCATAGATTTAAAGCTAAAAGGGACAAGATACCATCTTGTCAAACCTCATTTTATAGATAAGGAAACTGAGACCAAGAGAGGTCATGTCCTAAGGTCACATAGCTAGACATTTATTTGAGATGAGATCTGAACTCTAGGTCTTCCTGACTCCACATCCACCACTCTATGCACTGTGTCCTTTCCAGTCATGGAGTGTGGGTGGACTCCATGCATAGAATTCATGTGCCCATGGACAAATAGAGTTCTATAAGTATGTTTAGTATTTTTGTACTGAGGGAAATGAGATGAGACAGGATGCCTGAAAGTGCTGACTCTGTGAATAAATAAGTCTATTTCCTTATTTTTCCAACAGAACAGTGACATAGGCTGTACCGCTTCTTCATCTCTAAGCATACTTTGTGTAACTGAGAGTGCAAATGTGAGTGCATGCATGTACTCGCTCAGGCAGCATCAGGCACCCAGGGTAAAGGCCCTGGGGAGGCTGGCTCAGTGCTTCCAATCTTGGCCTGTTTTCAATGCAACCAGCCCAGGCAATTTGCAGCCCTGTTCAAATGCCCCCAGAGCAGCAAGCTAAGCCTATGAGTGTGAACTTGGATATGTTATCTTGGAAGAGAGGAAACTATCAGGGTGTTTCTGAGCAATTGAGATTGACTGTCCTCCAGGGAGACCTTTGACGTAATCAAACAGCTCCTGTTTTAGGTAGAGCTTGGAACTAGTTGTTCCTGAGGTCCCTTCCAATCCTGAAAGTCCATATTTGATAAATTCTGGAATCCAAGGAGCTCCTTTGGTTCCAAGCAGAGTTGACACTATCTCTCAGCATAGATGTAATAGAAAACCATAGATGAAAAGAAAACCATCCGCCCATACCCAACACCCTGTGTTTTACAACTGACCTTAACTTCCCTGCTAAACAAAAGTGGTCCATGAACCTAAGGCTGTTCAGGATGGCCAATGACCCCATGGCTAAGGAGGGAGAAGAGAGCAGGAAGTTAATAAATGAGAGCAGGAAACTAAACTCTGTCCTCAGATGCCAATTGTTCAACTACACATTTTTTTTCGAAGTCCAGAGTCCTGAGAGTGGGCAATTTAAGTATCAAGGATGAAAGGATTAAATGTTAAAAACAGACAAGAATCCCCCAAGAAGGACAGAGATGACAGTAAAGGGGTGGGTATGGGCACTCAGCAAAAGAAAGGAGGATCAATGAAAAATAATATAGCTCAAATCCATATAGCATATTAAGGCTTGCAAAGCAATCTATATACGTTACCTGATTTGATCCCCACAACAATCCTATTGCAGGAAATGCTATCACGTTTTACATATGAAGAAACTGAGGCAGAGAGGTTAAGAGACTTGGCCAGGATGACACAGCTACTTAGCGTTTGAAGTAGGCTTCAAACTCAGGTCTTCTTGATTCTAAGTTCAGCTCTTTATCCACCAAGCCACAATGATAAAAGTCCAAAAAAGGGGGCCAATGGGGACTCCGTGCCAGACCATAGAGGCTAAGTGGTGAGCGTAGATTTATTTATATTTTAAGATGGGAATCTTCTAATTCTTTCTGCCCTCAAGACTGATAGAGCCCATTGCCACCACTGTTTCCAGTTCCAGCACTGGGCCCTCTATTTTTGGGTCCAAGGTGAAGAAGGCAGTGAGAGAGGCAAGGTCCTGGCTCCCTGCCAGCCCCACGGCCTTGAGGTCACTGTTAGAGGAGGAGGAAGAAGTAAGGAAAAGGAAGAAATTATCAAGTTGAAACAGATCTGGCCCATTGTTCTCAGCTAACCTAACCCAGCCCAGCCCATTTCTGAGCACTAGGGAAGGAGACAAGAGGGAGGAGGGAAGGCTGATAGAGGAATCATGGAAACTCCACAAGTATAGTCCTGGAAAGAGCCCACAGAAGGGCTCCACAGGGGGGCCACATATGTCTCCATCCTCTCCAAGGCCTGTGCTTTCTTCTCTACCTCTCTTCCCACCTTTCTCTCTCCTACTTTATGTTTTTCTCTTCATTTCCTCCTTTTACTCTACACCTAAGTTTGGGTCACTGGTCCCTCTTCACCCTTTTCTCCTCCTTCCCTGTCTTCTCCTCTTCTCTTTCCTCCCATTCCCCTTCTTCACTCCACTTCTCCCCATGTCTTCCTCTCATACTTTTTGTCTGTCTCAGGTACTACCATCTGAACTTGCTCACAACTCCCAGAAAGGGGCATGTCCATGTTTGTCCCAGTGAGAGAAAAAGACTTAAAGGCTTTTTTGCAAGGGATGGGAAGAGGAACAGGGGATTAGGCTAAAAGCAGTAGGATGTCTGTACCTTGGGAGCCCTCTGCCTTTTAGGAATAAGCAGCCAAGCACAAGGAGAACTTTCTCTCCCACCTACTTGGATCCCCAGAGCCAGGCTCTGAAGGGCCCCATCATCACCCTATTCTGCTTTCTCCAGCTTTGCCCTCCTTTTCATTCCTCAAACTTCCAATAGAAAGCCTCTTGCCTCTTTCTTATGGGAAAGAGGTGGCTTCAGGTCCCACTAGGATCACCTTCATGGCACAAAAAGGGGTCACGAGGTCTCTGTTTCCTCAGATTACATCAGAATCACATTCAGACTCACAAGAATCTTCGGCATCTCTCACGCTTTCTTTGAGATAGATGAGGAAACAAGGTCAGACAGATGAGTTAATTTATCAATCACAAGTGAATTTGCTGCAAAGGTGAACCCAGGTCTCCTAACTCTCAGCCTGAAAACATCTACTAAAACTGTCCTGCATTTATTTATGTGACATTTTATATTCTAGGAGATTGATCTGAGCCAGAAGCTTGGTCATCCTAGGTTGGAAAATAGAGGACCTGCTTGATGTTTCCTTAATCACAGGTACAAGGATGGTACTTCACAAATACTTCTGTATGAACATGCACATGCCTAGCCATGCTAGGGGCATGGAGGCTATCACCATCACCATCTAAGAGCCCCAAGTCTTGTCTGTATTGAGGACCTCATGTTTATGGCACTAGATGGGCAAGGGGCAAAGACCACCCCCTGACCCTCAGAACAACTACCCAACTGCCCATTCACTCCAGTTTTATGTTTAACCACATCACATATAAACACACACACAGACACCCCTGTGTATAAATCTATTTAATACCCCACTCCCCAGAGATGTACACAGAATCATAGCATGTCAGAGCCCTAGTTCTGTCCTCAGGTTTCACAGATGAGAAGCAAATAGTAAAGAGAGGGAAGTGAGATGACTAGTTAGAACTAGGACTGTCTTAAGAGCTCTCATCTGGAAAAGAGATTAGATATTTTTGGGGGGGTTGGGTCCCAGATGGAAAGATTAGGACCAACAGACAGAATAATAGTCTCATAGAATTAGGGCTAGAAGAGACTTCAGATGCTGCCTAGTCTAAACCTCTCATCATATACATGAGGAACTAAGACCCAAAAATGTTTAGTGATTTGCCCATGGTTGCACAGGCAAAGTTACTTTGAAATACTGTACAATCTGGCTCTTTTAAAGGGAAAAGTTCCCAGTGTAGATGTCCAAAAGTAGGGTGGTTCATTCATCCCAGTGCGTAGTGAATCCCTAGTCACCTGAGAATGGATAGCCGTTTACTGGTATCTGAAGGAGCTGCAGCGTAGGCACAAATTAGGCTATGGTGTTAGAGATCCTTCTGGGATTCTGCAAGGCCATGCCCTGCAAAATATTTTGATTTCTGCTTCTTTAATGGAACTTCAGAATCACAAAAATGCAGAATCTCAGAGCTGGAAGGGACCTCAAGGGTCATGTAGCCCAACCCACAATTTAAGAAATATTGCCCCAGTAACATACCTAACAAGTGGTTGATTCAAACTTTGACTGGAAGGCCTCCTCCAAGCACTTTTCAAGTTATCCTATTCCACTTTGGGACAGCTGTAATGGTTAGGAAGGTTTTTCCTGATTTCAAGCCTAAATTTGCTTCCTCACAACTTTAAAAATAATTTATTTATTTTATTCTGAACTTAAGAAATAAAATAAGCATTTCCATAACAGAACAGGAAAAAAAGATGCTTGCACATGAAACTGCAAATCTATTATTTGATATTCTTTTAAAATATATAATAAAGTTATATTTAAATATGCACATATTTAAATACATATTCATAATAAAGTTACATTTAAATATATAATAAAGCTATCATGTAACTTTTTTCCTTTTTTCTTTTTTCTCTTCCCTTCCCCCTCCCTACCCTAGAGATGGTTACCATTAGAGACAAATATGTATATATATGTAAAATCATTCTATACACATTTCTATTTATCAGTTCTTGCTCTGGAGCTTTTCATAGATGAGGACTCTGAGGTCAAGAGAGGTGAAATAAGTTGCCCAAAGTCACATAATTAGTAAGAAGCTGAGCAGAGACACTCAATGCAGGACTTGAGGGGAGCTCAGATGCCATCTGGTACAAACTCCTCATTTAAAAGTTGGGAAACTGTGGCCTTCAGAGGTTAAATGGTGTACTGATAGCCACTTGAGTCCTATGTAAGGTCCTATGTATTCCCTCAAATGGGACGCATGTTCTCTGATTCTGGGACCACTTCTCTTTCCATTATTCCCTATTGCCTCTAAAGGGGTATATGAACCATTCAAGGACAGATTAGTCCAAGAGCTGCTCTCTCACAGCCAAGCAGAAAACATCTAAATTCCCTTCCCCGTGGTAATCCTTCCACTCTCTGAAGCCAGAAATTGTGCCCTGCCTAAAGGTTCTAGCTTGCTGTCTTATATTAGTTATTTTACACACAGCTTATCCTCCCTTCTAGACCAAGTGTTCTTAACATGGGATTTATCAAATTTTAAAAAAATATTTTTATAACCATTTCAATATAATTAGTATCCTTTACAATCCTATGTATTTTATTTTACACATTTAAAAACATTATTATGCGGAGGGTTCTGTAGGTTTCATCATACTGCCAAAAAAATTCATCATGCCGAAAAAGTAAAGACCCTCTGTCTTAGACCATGAGTTCCTCAAGGGGATGGACCATGGCCAACTTCATATCCCCCTTACTACTGAGCACACAGCTTACACATAGTATGTGTTTGACATAAGCTTGATGGATATTCAATAAAGTTGAATAATTATAATGAGAGGAAAGATGGATGGGAACACTTTCCTTTGCGCAGCCCCTAGGGGTAGACAATGAATCTTCCAACTCTGTGTTTGGTGGTATGTTGGGGGGTTTTCTGTACCTGGTTGATTGTGTTGCATTTTTAAACACACACCCTTTTGAAAATTACCTCTTCTCACTTCAGCTGGGTGGGAAGAGGAAGATCAGGAACATCTCTACCCTGCTAGGAGCTGTGCCAAACACCCCTGTCAGAGAGCTGCTGACAGTAAACAGAACCTGGCCCTGCCAGGGGCTGAGCAGAATGAATGGTCCCCAGTTTCACAGGTAAGAGAGGAAGAGGAGGTGTAGGGTAAGACTGGTAAGAGGCCTGGCAGACCCCAAAGGTCCTGTTCTAAACTGAGCTGATGATCTTTCCCTTCCAAAACTCCCTTTTCAAACTTTCTCATTCCTGTTCATGGTGGCACAATTCATCAGGTCTCCCATGTTCAAAACTTGTTTTTTTGTAACCTTTCCTTCTCTTGTCTAATATTGTCTAATTTTGTCTAATATTGTCAGTCACTAAGTCTTAGAAATCCTATTTTTAAAGTATCTTTAACATCTATCCCCTCTCCTGTATTGCTCCTGACACTACCCTGGTGCGGGTCCTCTTTGACTCCTGCCTTCATTATTGCAATAACCTCCTTTATAGATCTTATTGCCTCAAGACTTTCTTTCTGTCCCCTCCCTTCCATTCTTCTTTTAAATTTCTGCCAGAATAATCTTCCTTATACATAGGTCTAGTCATGTTACTCCTCTGCTCGCAAATCGCTAGTGGCTCTCTATTGCCCACTGAGTAAAATTTAAATATTTTTGCCAGGATAAAAAAATAGTTGCCTACTTTCTACCAGTCTTTTCATATCACTCTTCCATGTTCTTCTAGAGCAGGGGTGGGGAACCTGCCGCCTTAAGGCCACATGTGGCCTTCTAAATCCTTAAGTGTGGCCTTTTGACTAAACCCAATTTTGATTCAGTCAAAAGGCTACACTAAGCATTTGGAAGGCCATATGTGGCCTTAAGGAGGCAGGTTCCCCACCCCTGCTTTAGAGGAAGACCTAGAGTAGGACATTAATTCAGTCCCCCAAAAAGCTGAGAGGCTAGAGGAAGGTGGAAGGAGTCCTTCTGAACTGTGCTGCCCCTTAGGAGGTATCATGGCATAGGAGAAAGATCTTGGCTCTACCACTTGCTACTTGTATGCCCATGGGCAGGGAAATTAACCTCAATGAGCTTTAGCTTCCTCATCTGTGAAATGAGAAGGCTGGATAAGGTGACCTCCACCTGGCAGCTATAAATCCATGCTCCTGTGATACAATTCTATGATCTGTGACTTATTGGCCATGTAAAACTGGACAAGTTACTTCTCAATAAGCCAATTTCTTCATCTGTAAACCCAGGGTAAAATTTGCAACCTCTCCTATACAGAGCATTTGTGAAGAAAAGGTTAGAGAATTAATTATGAGTGATGATGAAGATGATCATGATGAAGAAAACCATATATATTGCTGTCCCTGCTTTGATGACCTCCATCACAAAGCTTTGAGTTGTCTCTAACAGTAAGGATGGGCTACATTGAGTCATTCACACTCTCTCATCTATTTCTGTATTGTTAACAACATCACCTTATATGCAGAGTATGTCATGTGAAAAGCCAGGCTTGATGAATCAAAAGCCAGAATTAAAGTTGCTGGGAGAAATATCAATAATCTCAGATATTCAAACAATATCACTCTAGTGACAGAAAGTGAAGAGGATTAAGAAGCCTCTTGATGAGGGTGAAAGACGAAAGTATAAAAGCTGGCTTGAAGCTTAACATCAAAAAAAACTAAGATCTTGCCAACCAATGTCTTCACTTCCTGACAAATAGAGGGAGAAGAAATGGAAGTGGTGTCAGATTTTATATTCTTGAGCTCAAAGATCACTGCAGATGGCAACTGCAGCTATGAAATTAAAAGATGCTTGCTCCCTGGAAGGAAAGCTATGGCAAATCTGGGCAGCATACTAAAAAGCAGAGATATCACTTTGCTGACAAAGGTTGATATAGTCAAAGTTTTATACTTTTGTATTGTGTTTTGTATCGTGGAGCAGAGTTTTGAGACTCCCTTGGGTAGCAATGAGATCAAATTAGTTAATACTTAAAGAAAATAACTTGGACAGACTTTAAGAGATAGTGGGGTCACAGAGCCGGACACAACTGAACAATAAAAAAACACTAACAACATACATGAGCATTAATAATGCCCAGGGTTAAGAGGTAGTCTTTGTCTGGGTTGAAGACTGTCTGAAACAAGGCTTAGGGTTCATTCTGAGACTAGGGTTAGACTCAGTCTCAGAGTTCAGTGTAAAGTGAAAGTTTACATCTTAGACTGGGATAAGGATCATGGATTAGGGCTCAGCCTGAGGCAAAGGTCTGGACTATCTCACTGGGTTTGGTCACTTATTTCCATTTAAGTTTAGAAAAGTTACTTAACTTTGCTGAATTCCCAAAGAGAACAAGGCAATGTACCATCTTACCCTCCCCAGGAAAGAGGCATGTCATGAGGATCCCAAAGGTTTTAGCTAGGCTAGTAGATACAAGGTTAAATTTCTAGGATCCTTACCTGTCAGAGAGTTAATGATGAAGAATCCTAAATTATTTCCACTGATGATATGGAATGTCAGTTTCCCTTTAGAAACGGTGTCTGGGTCCCAGGCATCCAGTTGAAGTACAGAAGTATTCATAGGGGCATCTTCTTTGACTGAAGGGTAGTAGACAGGCCTTGACATCTGGGGTGGGTTGTCATTAGCATCCATGACTTCAATATAGACTTCAGTCACAGAGGAGAGGGGTACAGACCCCCGATCCACAGCCAATACTGTCAGCCAGTAGTGTGGGGTGAACTCTCGGTCCAAGGGCATCATGGTCTGGACCATCCCTAGGACATAAGGAAAATTCTTCAACCAGGCACCTAGACTTGCATTAGGTATCATGGAATCACAAAGCTAGGAGGGACCGTAGAGTATAAAATGTCAATCTTGAAAGGAACCTTAGAATTGGAACACTGAATGCTAGATTTGGGAGAGACCAATTATGATAGAATTAAGTTGAAAGGGATCTTAAAATATGGAACCCAGGTTGCTAGAGCTGGAAGGAAACTTAAAGAACATAGAATATTAGATCTGAGAGGGACCAAAACAGAGCTGAAAGGTACTTAAAAAACAGAGAACATTGTTAGAACTGAAAGGGCCTTAGAGACAAATCCCTTTACATCTCAAAGACCAGGAAACTAAGGCCTACAGTGGGGAAGCGACCCAGCAAAGCAAGGCCTCCTCCTTCCAGTCCAGGACTCTTTCTACTATATTGTGATGCCTACCTGTGTCTCGATCAATGCTGAAAGTGGCAAGGTCGGTACCATCTCTCAAGAAGTACTGGATTATGCCATCCTGGCCAATGTCAGCATCTTGGGCAGTGACTGCTATCACTGGTGTCCCTGGGAGACTGTTCTCTTCCACCTGACCCTGGTATACAAAGGAGGTAAAGCGAGGAGGATGCAAGTTCTCATTCACATCCAGAACTGTTACTTGTACATGGCAGGATGCTCCACGAGCCATGGGCTTTCCACCATCACTAGCCCACAGGCTCATATTATACCAAGTCTTCTTTTCAAAGTCCAGCTCCCGCTCCAGGCTCAATGCTCCTGTTAATGGATCCAGTCCAAAAGTTCCCTGAGCATCATCCATCAATGCATACTTTACCTCTCCCCCAGGGCCCAGGTCTGGGTCAAAGGCCTCCAGAAAGGTCAGGACAGTGCCCAGGGGCAAATCTTCAGGGACCTTCACTTGACTCAGTTCTGGGATACATTGTGGAGTATTGTCATTGACATCACTTAGTGTTACTACTAGGTTTGTGATAGAAAAGAGCTGATGACCTACCTTTGCCTGGTCTCGTGCCTCTACCTTGAGCACATACTGAGGCTGTGATTCCCTATCCAAAGGCCCTGTGACCACCACCTCCCCAGTGAGAGCATGAAGGGAAAATTTATCAGTGGGGCTCAGCAGGGTGTAGCAGACTCTCCCATTGTCTTCCTTGTCAGCATCTTCTGCTTTCATCTGTGCGACTGTGGTGCCCACTTCAGTGTCCTCTCGGATCTCTACCTGATATCCACCAGGGGGGAATCTCGGAGTGTTATCATTCTCATCCCCAACATTCACTGCCAGCTGCTTCCAGGATGATTTCTGGGGAGTGCCGAGGTCATACACAGTCACATTAAGGATATAGAAACTGGTGGCCTCATGATCCAAGGGAGCAGCCACCTTGAGCAGTCCTGTCTCCAATTCAACATCAAAACGGCTCTCTTCATTGCCTCCTGCAAGGACATAGACCAGTTTTCCATTGAAGCCAGTGTCAAGGTCAGAAGCAGCCAGGTGTGCAACAGTTGTATTGATGGGGACACCCTCCAAGATGTCAATGGACTGAGGGAAGTGGTCCTCAAACTGAGGGGCATAGCGGTTGATGTGATATGTGCTTAAGGAGGTAAACTCCTCCGAACTAGGTTCCTGGATCTGAGACCCAACAGAGTGGATGATGGTCTCTGTGAGATGCTTCAGCACTCCTGTTTCTTCACATTGCACATGGACTGGAGAGCCTGAGGCCACCACAGTGACATTCAAAGATGTAGGCAAGGCATAGTTATCCCCATCTGAAGCAGTGATTTCCAAGGAATAATGCTGACCAGGAGGAAGGCTCTTAAAGGACCGTTTGAGGGAAACCACTCCAGAGAAATGGTTCAGGTCAAAATATTCCAACTCATTGCCAGACACAATCTCATACCTCAGGTTCAGAAGTTCATCCATATCTATGGCCGAGAGGGTCACTACTGTGTCTCCCACCCGTAAGTCCCAAGGGACGGTACCATTGCAGTTGGCATTCTCAAACATTGGTTGGTTGTCATTTAGATTGTTGAGCATGAGTGAGATGGAAACCTCACTCTCCTGACGGAATGGGGATCCCCAGTCTGATGCCCAGACTCGGAAAGTGTAAAGCCTTTGCATAAGCTCATAGTCCATCAGTTTGGAAGTGGAGATGACCCCCAAATAGGGGTCTATGGTGAAAGGGACGGTTCTTGGGCTAGTGATAGAATAAGTGACAAAGCTATTCTCCCCATAGTCTTGGTCTGTGGCAGTAACAGTTAGGACACTGGTCCCAGGAGGAAGATTTTCATCAAATGTGCCATGGTAAGAAGATTGAGAAAAGACAGGAGCATGATTGTTACAGTCAATGATATCAATGATCACAGTAGTGGAAGCCTGGCCCAAAGTGGTTCCAACGTGTAGCTGATATTTGGCTCTATCATAGAAATCCATCAGCCTTGTGGTGGTTATCAGCCCAGTTCGAGAATTAATCTTGAACCCTGAGCTCTCTGAGGTAGACTTCAGAATATATTGCAGACTTGGGAAGGTTGGGGTGACTTTAACCACTACAACACGACTTCCTGGAGGAGAAATTTCACTAAGCTGGACTCTGTAAATGGCCTTCTCAAACCTGGCTGAAGCTATTTTGGAAGGAGGTAAGTGGATGCCCCTGATTTGGGAATACAAAGGTGGTTTTCCTCCACCTTTGGCCTGAAGACTAAGGTTGAATCCATGACGATATTCCAACCAATCAATCTCTTTGATGGATACTAATGTAAACTTGTTGCCCCCAACATATGATTTGATAACTTTGAAATGCTTCCCTGGGTCTCCATCTACAATGTTCACAACTTCAACCCCAGCCTCTGAACCATTCGCATCCACCATGAGTGTGGCATAGGCATTGTCCTCAGTGTCATCCAGTGATGTCACGACTACTGAAGAAATAGCTGGTGGCTTCTTGGGACACGGATCCACCTGGATGACCAGGGAGGCCAGGTTGCCAAATCCATTGCCCTCAGAGATCTTTCTCATGCGGTCCACAGCCAGCACCTGAAGCTCATGCCTCCCCTTCCAGGTGGCATTAAGTTTTCGAGTCACAGTCACTACACCACTGGTGGGATGGACTGTGAATAGCTCTGATCGGGTATTGAAGGCATAATAGAATTCAGAATTCTGGCCAAGGTCAGCATCAGTAGCGCTTACCATGCAGATGGCACTTTTGAGAGGGGTGTCTTCAGGGATGGCAACTTTATAGGATGGGGGAGAGAACAATGGCTTTAAGTCATTTTGATCCAAGATGCGGACCAGGACATGAGTTGAAGCTTCATACCCCAAAGTCTGTTCTGTGGCTTGAATGACAAGGGTGTAGCTGTCACATACCTCCCTGTTCAGAATTGCTGTGTTACCACTTTTGGTCCTTATCCTCAGAAAACAGAAACTGCCCACCACATGCTCCTCTGTTTTAAATACATTAGCCAGATCTCCTGATATGATGCGGTATCTCACTACCATTTGGGGCTCTGCCAAGTAGATGCCCATCTTGCCAAGACTCTCCACGTAGGTCTTGGGAGCTGAGTTCTCATAGATAGTGGCATTGTACACAGGGTGGGTGAAGTGCAAGGTTGATGGACTGGGGCTTTCCTGGAGCCTCTCACAGGACAAGCAGGGAAGCAGGAGAAGGACAAAACTCAACACTATGATGGCCATTGTGAGGAATCACCTGAGTAGAAACAGAAATAGGTATGAGTCAGTGGGAAAAAACCCCAGTGGGAAAAAAAATTAGCATGAAATTAAGTGCAATAGAGATAGAAAAATGTTATAGATAAGAACATCCAATATGTCACTACAAAATCCATTAGAGCAACTTGACTCCACTGCCTACAGGATAAAATATAAACTCTTGGGTTTAGCATTCAAAACTCTCCACAATCTACTTCTCATCTACCTGTCCAAACATCTCCCAAGTATTCCCCATGGACTTATTCTCTGCTCAAGCCACACTGGACCCCTAGGTGTTTTATTTTATCCTGCAATGTCCTGCTTCTTTGAATTTACAGAGAAGAATAACCATAAGAAACAACTGTATTCAGCAACCACAAAAATTCTTCAGTTTTCAATGAGTTTGTTCAACCAAACATTTATTTGATAAATTATCAGAGGTCAGTAAGGATGCTTTAAAGGCAAAAAGAAGGTGTAGAGGAAAGAACCAGGAGTTGAGAGGCCTGGATTTGAGTAATGGTTCTGTCACTTAATCATTATATGACCTTGGTCAAGTCTCTCTGCCTCTCTGAGTCTCATTTTCCCCATCTCTATAAAACAAAGGGGCTGAATTAAATGTCTTCTGAGCTCCTTTTACCTGAGTCTACAATTTTGTGAATACTCTCCCATAGGCTTACGTGTGGATAGCCTTAAAGAAGGCAGATGCCTAAAATGCCTGCCTCCATCTTCAAATGCTGAAATTCATCTTTTCCTCCAAGATTCATCTCAAGGTGCCACATCTTTAAGAAACTTTCCCTGATCACACCAACTGAAAACAATCTGTTCTTCTTCAAATTGTCTTAACAACCTTTGTTTGAATCTCTCTTTTGCCCCACTCCCATCACTTTCTACTTGGTATCATACTTATTTGTGTAGATAGCACTTCCCCCTTATTAGGTTATAAAAGGAACAACTGGGTAGTTGTTGAGCTTTAAAAAAAAAAATCCACTGTCTAGAACAGGCTTGGCATATGGTGAACACTTAATATCTGCAAAACTGAATTCCTGAGCAATGCCACTTAAACCTATTCCCCAAATAAAATCAAAGTCTTAAGGGAAACCTGGCAAATAGTAACATGGCAGAATCCTGGGGCTGGAAAATTTGGAAGCCATCCTGCTCCTGTCTCTAGGCAGAACTACACCTAATCTTGTGTTGAAAGGAACTCAGGGATGGAGACTTTTATTTGCCTCATGTTCTCCACATCTCCTCCATCTCTGAAATTTTTTCTTTCAGTATAATGGAGAGGAGCATCCAACCAGGAATTCTCATCCTAGATCTGTTGATTCCCTCCGTGTAATCTATGATAAATCACAGTCTCAGCACCTATTACCTCACCTATAAAAAGGAAATAAAAATATCTGCCCCACCAACCTTGACGAGTTGCTATGAGAATCAAATGTGATAACGAAACTGTTTTGACAAAGTATCCCAGTATAAGGTGCTATTGTTATTATCTGGCTAAGGTCATACAACCAGTGAGTGACAGAACCAAGATTAGGATCTAGGTCTCCAGTCCTTGGCAGCAGAGTGTGAGAATGGGGCTAAGCTTCCCTGGGGCAGTGTCTCGGGGGATATTTTCAATGGGAGTCCCAGAGTGGGTGCTGCCTCTCAGTACTGTCTGACATTTATCCAGGTTGGCACAGAGTGGCCTTCCAGGTGTTAAACGCATTCCTGGGTAAAACAGGAAGGACTTGTTTCTCCAGGTGCCTCTTGTCTCCAGAGACCAGGAAGAGTTAAATTTCCAGGGTAGAGGGACTAGAGAATCTCAAGTCCAGGAGGCTGTTGGCAGTGACTGTCTCCCCCAGACCATGCCATAGAGAGTGGGGGTGAAGGTCAGGGTAGAAACAGACCTACAAAGATACTCTGGAGTCTGGGGCAGGGCTGAATATCTTATATGCACCTTCCCCTCCCCCTCAAATGCATACCACCACCACCACCACCCTATACTTTGGACCCCTTTGGAAACCCCCAACCCCAAGAGAACCAGTAGGGACAAAGTTTATATTCATAACACCCCACTGTGTAGCCCAAATTCAACTCAGCAGTACTGGCTAATCTCTAGGTACCAGGATGGGAGGAGACCCCCAGGTGAGTCATTACTCTGTCTCATGGTACAACAGAAGCAGATGTTTCATTCCTTAAATTCTGGGGGCGAGATCCTTAGCCACCGTCCCTCTGCTCCTCAAAGTTTTAGGCACACTGTCACCAGCCCGGCATAGATCTTGGCCCATGTATGGCCTCCTCTAGAGTTCTTTGCCTTTTTGGTATGCAGAAAATCTTCCTACTCACTCAGGTCAGCAGTGGTACGGGGCAGGCTTCAACAGGCTCAACCTTCCAGCTGCTGCTGCTGCAGCAAACCTGCCTTGCTGAGCAGTTCCTACAAGAAAGGGGTGTAGGAAGGCGGGGACAGGGGAGAGGGGCTCAGTAGAAGATGGGAGGAGAAAAGGACACAGTGCCTGGGATTTCAGGGCTGCATGTACATATAAGCCTACATCTATGAACATATATGTACTCCCCATGTCTAGGACCATTGTTAGTTGGCAGGCAGGAGTACCTCTGACTCTCTCTGTAGAACTCATGGAGGCCACCAGCCCCTCAATGACTAGAACATATCAGAGCAGGAAGCCCGGGGGAGCTAAAGGCTTATCTGAACCTTGGACAAGGGGTAGGGCCAGACTAGTGCCCTATAGACAGAATTGAACTTGGCAAGTGGCCACTATACAGCCACCAGCAACACAGGAAGCAAAGCCCACCTGCCACAGCAACATGAAAAAGCTTGTCAGGGGTTGTGCCTAAGGCTCAGTTTGCTTTTCAGACCCCAGAAGAAAGGAGAGCATAGGTTAACACATGTACCTTTATGCATGCATGTCGGTATTTGTGTATGTATATGTTTGAAGGTATTTTATATGACCACATATATACGTGTGTGAATGTATATCTATATATAAGCATGGGTAGCTGAAGGCTTTAAGAACACGCACATGGAAGCATATGGAAGCATATTCAAAGAAGATACTCAGAGGTTGAAAGGTACTCTGAGAACATTTAATCCAACCCATCTATTTTACAGATGGAGAAACTGAGGCCCAGAGAAGCCAAAAAATTTACCCAAGGTTACATAGTGACCTTAAGTGACAGGGTCAGTACTAAAGCTCCCATCTCCTAATTCCTGATCCTTTCTACTTCACCTTCTCTCTCCATTTAAAACATCCTTATTGGCCTCTGTTTGTTTAGCAAGTAAATGTTTGCTCGCATACAGCATCTCAACCAATGAAACACTTGGGGATTTTTTTTAGTTCATAGTAATTCCCTGGCAGTAGGCACAGACAGCTATGTTTGTAACTGTTCTACAAGAGACAAACCACACCGTCTCTCTCCACTGCACATCCTGAACCCCTCAGTTACTACCAAAACACTAGGCCTGTTGAGTTTGCCAGAAGGGATACAGGATGATAGGAGTTGGCTGGCACTGGAAGGGACCTTAAGAAATATTGATCTTATTCTACAGAGGAAGAAACTGAGGCCCGAATATGTTGAATAACTTTTTAAAAATCACACAGGCAGTAAAAGGTCTATGAAACAAGTCAGAAGACTTCAAATGCAATGTTCTTGATTTAAGGTCAAACTATGCTTATGTTACAGATACCTCCAACCAAATGTTTTAGAAATTTTGAATACTGGTCCAAGCAAAGGCATTCTTATCCATCACTCACATGAGTGCCAAGGAACAGCTAGATCATTCTCAGTCTCATCAGTAATAACAGCCTTTCCTCTATCCTCAGAGCTTCCTATTTCCCAGGCATTAATTAGTAACCCACACAATACCTCTGGGAAACATCTGCCCTTCTATGCCCATTTCACAGATAGGGAAATTATGATTTGAATGGCTTGCCCACGGCCACCCATACAGTCACTAAGATCAGACACTTGGGGTTTCCTGAAACCTGGGTTCCTCCAAGTTTCCCAGGCTGTAGTATCAACAAGATAAGATATTTGAGGCTCACTGATACTGTCATGAAAGTAGCCAAAATACAAAAATGCATTATTGGCCTTGTTCCCCTACTGGATGGGCCAGAAAAAGGCTAATACGTCTCCCCCTCAATCAAGGCGAAGTTGGTCTTCCACAACCTTAAACTTCCTTTTCTGTGACCTTTTCTATGCTTCATGCCATCCCAGGAGTCTGGGTCCCTCCTGTACTTTCTCTCACCCAGCCCCAAGAGAATTTTGCCTTAGGAAAAGAACGGATAAATCCATTCACACTGAAATGTCAGTGACAGATACTGGCTTAATGAGTGACCTCTTCCTGGCACTCCAAGCTCTACAATGTGACTCCAATCTCCCTTTCCCATCTTATCTCATTGTGTTTCCATTAAGAGAGATCCAGTGTGGTATACTGGAAAGAGCACTGGATTTGGAGCTCAAAGGTTTGAATTTAAAGCCTAGCTCTACCATTATTTGTATCACTCTGAGCAAATCAGCTTTTCTCTCTAAGCTGCAGTTTCTTCATCTGTAAAGTAAAAGGGCATTGCCCCAGGGGAAATAATCATACTCACTCTACCTAAGGCCTCACAAGGCTGTTGAGAAGAATGTTGTAAACCTGAAAGTTATGACAACTAACAACCAAGACTCTTTATGCTGTAATTAAATTGGGTTGCTCATCATCCCATTCGTAGACTGCCCTTTCTCATCTCTCTGCCTTTGCTCACATAATCTACAAAGTCATATAATGTGGGTTGCATAAAGCATACACAGATATTCCAATTGTTTTCTGCTAAATACAAGTATGACCTGGTCCTTGAGCCTTTTGAGGATGACAGATTTCCTGGCTGCTTCATCAGGTGGCCGAGCACTAAATGGACTTGTCATTTTGGTATGGAACTGAAAATCTGAGTGATCACTTGGTCTTCTCTTACCTTATGCATTATATTGGTGACCTCATGAGTTCCAGAGGTCCAGAAATTGTGGGTGTAATGAGTAGAACTCACTGGTAACAACGTGAGCTCCTCTCCATCAGACAAGCACCAACAAGAAGAAGAGGCCAAGTCTTTGGTCTGCCTTGGACAAAGACATGAACTTGGAAGGAGAAAGAATACAGAATGGAGATGTGAAATGTAAACTGCCTAGTCAGCATCACTGCAAAGTGCTTCACATTTCAATGAGATTAAACAGCCTCTCAGTAGATTATAAAAGTAGTTACATCAAGTTACTAAATCCAGTTTTAAGTCACTCTGTCAATGTGTGATGTCTTTTGTATCTTTTTAGCATTTCTTGGTATGTAGGAAATAAATGTCTCTCCCATACCTGATTCAAATTGTACATTAAGTACAACATACACCCACCCACTCACCCACCTCCGTACCCCGCAGCCTAGACATGAGCTGAAACCTGAGCTTCAAATCCCCAAGCCAATGGAGTAGGGGCTTCGTGAGCCAGACCTTTATCAGTGGTCAGACTCTCAGGACTGAACCTCATGCTGATAGGATACATGGGTCCACTGCAGAGGGGATCAAATTGTGCAGAAAGGAATGGGTACATGCCCCAGACACTCAGGACCAACAGCAGTTCCATCTTGTTAGACCAAGGATATGTTGTCCCTCTACCTGTTGAAGTCCTTTCCTTCATGCTGTACTTAGTTGCTCCCTCCTTTTTGATGCCTTCCCTGACATTTGATCAACTCTAAAGTTCTTTAAAAGTACAACTTATAATGAAAAGATTCACTATTCTTAAATTTCTTATAGCACTTTACCTGGCCTTCTCCTTTGTACTCATCAGTCTGCCTCCTATTCTGGTTATTTGTGCATATTCTATATCCCCTCTAAAAGACTAAAAATTCCTTGAAAGCAGACACTGTCTTCTTTCATCTTTGAAAAAGATCATCCCAACAATGAAGACACTGTTTTACATATAACATGGAAAGCACCTCCTGAAATAACTATAGAACTGAATTTTAACAGGATGTATGGACAGTTATGTCCCCAGGTATTTTTAGGCAAAGTGACCTTCTTAGCGTGCCTAAAATCTTCAAACCTAGGTGGTTGAATTCTCTGTCCATATGTAAAGCTGACCCTGCCCATATTCTGAGTCAAGCAGTCACTGCCTACTATGAGGCTGCAATTTTTTTCTAAGGGAGAAGATTGGAGAGAGGAACTTCCATGATTCTGGGGAAATGCCGGAGAAGCAAAACCAACTATAAATCCTAGGAATGGAACAACCACAGCTCCTGAGCTCCTTGCTTGGATTAACAGCAGGTCTACCCTGACCAGAAAGCCAGAAGATGTCCTTAATATTAGACTATGCCTAACAAAGTCACAAGAGAGGATAATGCTTGTCTTTGATAGTCCTAGGGCCCCTTCTCTATGCTCTTCCCCCATCATGTACAGGACTGAAATTTAGAAGTTACCTTGAAGAAATCCTTCCCTCTTTGGTGGAATTTGCCTCATTAGCAAAAATGCTACAATCTGCTGTGCCCTCTCTCCTCCAACAAATACTATTTTAAAAAAAGATCCTAAAGTCAATCACACTAAGGTGTGAATGATCAAGAACAGCTTCTAGCAGAAGTGGGAGAGATGCATATGCATTTTAACTGGGATGAGAGGCTGAATCACAATAATATCTTCCATTTAGAGGATATTTTAGAGCTTCCTCACAGTGATAAGATAGCTACTGCTGCTGTTCGTCCTTCATTGTCAAAGAGGACCAATGGCATCACAAGAGTGAGGGATTTGAGTGAATTGGACTTAAGTGAGGCAGAGAAGCCCAAAGTCATCAGCCTCACTTTCTCCTCTGGAGTGTCACAACTCCCATGAGGTAAGTAGCACAAATATCATATTCCCCCTTTTAAATAAGAAACTGAGCCTCAAAGAAGTCAGGGATTTGTTCAAAATTTTGCAGTTAGTAAGTGTCTGAGCCCAAATTTGAATTGAGTTTTTTTCTGATATCAAGTCCATGGATCTTAAAACTATATCACATCACCATCATCTAAATAACGGTGAATAATACATTTGTGGGTTGTTTTTTCAGCAAATAAACAAAAAGACAGAATTCACAGAGCTCAGCATAACATCAGATATAGAGGAAGGAGAATTCTCAAAACCTTAAGTCAGATTGTGTGAGTAGGTAGTAAAGATTTTCTAAGAAATTTCCTAGACCATTAAGTCCTACTCTGAAAAGAGATATTCCTGAGCTCTTCCCTGATATCACTGCCCACCCCTCTGTCTTTGGTAAACCAATGGAGAGGTCTCCCGGAGCTAGTCAAGCCCAAGTTTCTTCTGTACTGTCCTCCTGGCAGGGAAGAGCTGGCTCCACCCCTCCACCCAATGAGCAATTCCCAATCAGGCTGTTCCTTCTAAAGTAAGAGGTCACCCCATGAGGTGTCAAAGGAGGGAATCTTGGGTTTCCAGGTAAGTTTGCCTCTCTTATCTAAACTTCCTAGCTTATTACCATCCTCTTGGTACCAAAATCACAGAATTCAAAGGAATTTCAAAGGTCATGAAGTCTGGCCTCCTAACCAAGGTAATAATCTTCTCCACAGTACCCCAACAAGTCATTGTGTAACCTCTGCTTAAATATCTCCCAAGGTGAGACATTCTACTTTTAGACAGCTTTGAATCTTAGAAAATTCTTCCTTATACTAAAGCACCGGTCATAGAGTCAGGGAGATCTGAGTTCAAATGTGTTCTCAGACACTTACTAGCTGTGTGACAGGGGGCAGTTTCTGTTTGCTTTAGTTTCCTCATCTGTAAAATGAGTACAGTAAAATGGGTACCTCTCAGGGTTGTTATGAAGATAAAATGTACATCAAATGAAAATAACAGTTGTAAAGTGCTTTAGTCCAATGACTGGCACATAGTAAGCACTATGCAAATGTTTATCATTATTATTATCATACTGAGTGAAATATGCATCCAAGAAACTTCTCACCATTGCTTCTGATTCTCTCTTCTGGCAGAATAAGTTAAATCCCTTTCCATGTGTCAGGTCTTAGAATTTTTGAAAGGAATCATTAATGCTTCTCTGAATCTTCTCCAGGGGAAAAGCAGTATGCTATGATGGCAGTAGTACTAGACTCAGGGTTTGGCTCTTACCTCAGATATTTACAAACTAGGTAACTTTGACCCTTCTGAATTCCACTCAATTTTTTCATCTGTAAAATGGGAATAATAACACAGGCAATGTATTGTGAGGCATGAACAGCATATCATATGTGAAACCTGATATAATCATAAGCATATTAGAGGAACAAGGAAGAAATTACTTTCAGATCTAGGGTAGGGGAAGAATTCATGCCCAAACAAGAGACAGAGAGACTTGTGGAAGATAAAATAGATTGTTTTGATTAAATTAAATTAAAATTTTTTGCATAAACAAAACCAATGCAGATGAGATTAGAAAGGAAATAGTTAATTAGGGAGAAAATTCTTACAGCAAGTTTCTATAATAAAGTTCTCATTTGCAAAATATATAGGAAACGGATTCAAATTTATAAGAATAAGTCATTCCCCAACTGATTAACAAAGGGTATTAATAGGCAGTTCTCAAAGGAAGAATACAATTTATGAATAGCCATGAAAAAATTATGTAATCACTATTAATTAGAAAATATAAATTAAAACAACTTTGAGGTATCACCTCCCACCCATTAGATTGGCCAAATTGAATTTTTAAAAATGACAAATGCTGGAGGGTCTGTGGAAAATCAGGCACCCTGCGGTGCACCTTTGGTGGCGCTCTGAATTGATACAGTTATTCTGGAAAGCAGTTTAGAACTATGCCCCCCAAAGTTACTAAACTAGGATGTAAAAAGTTGCTTACCTTTGACGCAGTGATACTGTTGCTATATCCCCAAAAGAGATCAAAGAAAGAAGGAAAGGTCCTATGTGTATAAAAAAATATATTTCTTTTTGTAGTGGCAAAGACGTGCAAACCAAGGAGGTACCTATCAACTGGGGCAGCTACATAGCACAGTGGAGAGAGTGCTAGGACTGGAATATCAGGAAGACTAGTCTTCTTGAGTTCAAATCTGGTCTCAGACACTTACTAGTCATGTGATCCTTGGCAAGTCACTTAACTCTGTTTGCCTCAGTTCAGCTGTAAAATGAGTTGGAGTAAGAAATGGCAAACCCATTCCAGTATCTTGGCCAAGAAAACCCTACATAGGGTAATGAAGAGTCAGACACAAACAACTCAATAGCAACAGCCTACCAGCTGAGGAAAGAATGACCAAATAATGGCATAACAGTGTAAGGGAATATTATTGTGCCACAAGCCATAAAAAAAAAAGAAGCCCAGGAAGATTTGTATGAAATGATGCAGGGGGAAGTGAGCAGAACCATAAGAACGAATTATATTACAGCAACAATGTTGCAAAATTGAACATTTTAAAAGGCTTTTCAATGCAATGATCAACTATGATTACATAGAACTAGTGACGAAGAATACTAGGTCCCTCCTGCGAGGTTTTAGTCCTCTCATCATTCTGATTATCACACTCTCTTACTTCAGCTTGTCAGTGTCCTTCCTAAAATAGGGTACAATAATATGAACTTATTACTGAGACTGAATGCTACAGGACAGAAGTCAGTAGGGCTATCAATTGCCTCATACTAAATATTAAATTTTTACTAATGCAGCCTAAGATCCTCACCACCCTTTTTGGCTGCCATCTCCCACTACTGACTCATTAAGGTTGGAGCCACTAAAACTCCCATGTATTTTTCAAATGAACTTCCTTATAAGCATGTCTCTTCCATCTTGCACAACTGATATTTGGATCTAAGTACTTAACATTTATCCCTAATTAAATTTCATCTTTTTATAATTGGATCATTGTTATAAATCCTTTGAGGTCTTTGAGAATCCTGATCCCATCATGTAAGAAGGCATTAACTAACCCACTGATCTTCTTGTCATTGGAAATCTGAGAAGTATGCTCTCTATGCCTTCATCTAAGGCATCCATGAAAATGCTGACCAGCAGTGGGCCAAGTACAGAGTGCCCTGTGGTTATCGTTGGGCATTCCTCTCCCAGTTGACATCCATCCATTAATGAATAATCTTTGGGTTCAACCTTTTAGCTAGTTCTATACGTACTAAACGTGTCTCACATCTCTCTATCGTGTATTCAAGAATATTATGACTCAGCTCCACTGATATTCTGCCTCATCTTTGCCACTCCAGGGAGCTCTTGTTCCCATCTCAGACCCACTATTCTGCCATAGCTGACTGTTCTAGGGTTTCAGAGGCAGAAGATGAAAGCTAGAAAATTTCTTTTCTCAAGTTGCCAAAGACAAGGTCAGTTTTTAAGGGAGTTACCTATAGCAAGGATCCAGAAGCAGAGGGGATGCAGTGAAAAGAGAAGGCCTCTCTAGTCTTTCAGAGGAAGGTAGAATATATTGGACCCAGAGGGCCTCCAGAAGATGAAGGATTTGCTCTGGTTGTGACAGTGATCAGTCAGATGTGCTAGATGGTCCTGAGTATGAAGCAGAACTGGATTACCACTTCGCTACACACACACACACACACACACACACACACACACACACACACACACACACACACACACACACACACACACACACACCCCTTTTACCCAGGTAAAATTAGGTTAAAACGGCAGGCTGGAAGAGTAAAATTAGTCACAAAAGGGAAATCTGAGAAGAGTATGGAGGTGGGAAAAATGTATCACAAAACTCAGGAAGCATGGGGACTAGCTATCACCAAGCAAAGCCCAGACCACTCTCGGTAAAAATTATTTTACGCTCTTTGGATCATAGGATGTTAGAGCTGGAAAGGATCTTAGAACACAGCAGAAAGGTACCTTCCAACACAGCATCAGAGTAGGAAACATCCTTAGAACACAGAACACTCCTCTATCTATACTCTTCCCAATTCTACTTTTCTCCCTGAGCCCCAAACACCTAGAGCTCTAAGCAGCAACCTCTCCCTTCCTGCTCTTTGCTTCCACACAGACACTGAAGGCAAAACTCATGCTGCAACTTGAGGTAATATTAAAATAATGAGAATAATTTCTATTCATCTCACTCCTTCCTTCCAAATGGGTTCAGAAAGGTAACAGACATGATCTCACTCACACCTCAAGGAAGGGGGAAGAGGGGTGAGTGAAAAACAATCAGGGAATGGAATGGCACCTAAGTGAACGGGACAGAACCCTGGCGCCCTAATCCATTTAGACACTGACTTGCTAGCAAAGGGAAACGTCACTTAAAGGAGAGAAAATTCCTTCTTCTTGAGCCAGCAATAAGCTCACATTACTAGTGTCTACCTTTGATACTGGCCACTGTCACCTTGGGCAAGTTGCTTCACCCCCTTAGGCTCAGTTTCCTTTTCAATAAAACTGGTGGAATAGTATTTACATGACATGCAGCATATCCTGATTGAGGGTAAGCACCGGGACTGAGAAGACCTGGGTTCAGGTCCTACCTCTGATACATAAGATCTATGTGACCATGAACATCACTTAATTTCTCCTACCTCAGGTCACTCTTGAAGACTATAAACTGTGTTGTTGTCTGTTGATTTCACCTTTGCAATATCTCTTGAATATGGCCTCTGATAGTGACACCGCTCTGGAAGAGAGCCTCATCACCTACACACACAAACACACACACACACACACACACACACACACACACACACACACATTCCTGACTATTGCAATAGTCTGCTCATAGATCTAACTGCCTCAAGTCTCTCCCCACTCCAATCCATATTCATTCATCCATTAAAGTGGTTTTCCTAAAGTCTGATCATATCACTGCCCCCCCCACATACATATAAACTCCTCTATAAACTCCTCTGTCTCCCTATTGTCTCCAGAAGCAAATACAAACATTCAAAGACATTCAAAGCCCTTCATAATATAGCCTCCTCCTGCCTTTCCAGTCTTCTTATATCTTTCTCCCTGACACATACTCTTTGATCCAGTGATACCGACCCCCTGGATATTCTATGAACAAGACACTCTATCTCTCGGCTCCAGGAGTTGTCTCTGGCCTTCCCCCATGCCTAGAATGCTCTTCATCTCCAACTACTGACCTGTCTGGCTTCTTTTAAGCCCCACCTAAAATCCCACCTCCTACAGGAAGCTTTTTCCTTAATTCTGGTGACTTCCCTCTATTAATTATTTCCTATTTATCCTGTATATAGTATGCTTTGTATATATTTGCTTGCATAATGATTCTCCAATGGATTATAGACTCCTGGAGGGCAGGGAACTGTCTTTTGATTCTTTTTGTAACTCCAGAGCTCAGGATAGTGCCTGACACAGGGCAGGTGCTTAATAAATGTTTATTTATTACCAGTTACCAAATCTCACCAGTGAATATGACTACATTGGGAGTTCCTTATAGCAATGAAATCACAAGTCTGGACAAAATTATACTTGCACATCACTAAACTCGAGAGATTGTTATAAGGATAGCTCCAGAAACAGATGTCCCTTTAATATTATAAATCTCTACAAATCAATTCACATGGCTCCTTCCTCAAAATCCTGTGACATAGGTTGGGCAAGTATTATTACCCCCTATGTCATATATAAAAGCTAAGAGGGTTCCCAAATAAAGGAACAGAGACCCACAAAAGTAAAATGATTTGTTCAAGGTCACATGACCATAGATTTAGCAATAGAAGGTACCTTACAGGTCTAATCCGACCCACTATTTTACAGATGAGTAAACTGAGAGATTGCTTGACCCTCCCGAGGTCAAACAGTAAAAGTCAGAGGTGAGATTTGAACCCAGGTTCTCTGCCTCCAAATCCTATGTTCTACCACAAGGTTACCCAGCTTATTAATGGCAAAGCATGGACTAGAACCTGAGTGTCTTGATTCCCAGTCTAAGGCTCTAGCCTTTATACCAGCAACACTAAATTTGAAGTCAGAGAATCAATATCCAAATCCGGACTCTGCCACTTCTTATCTGAGTGACCTTGGATAAGTCACTCACCTTTCCTAGATCTTCCTTCTGGCATCTCTAAAAAGAAGTTGTTGGACTATTAGCTTCCAAGTTTCCTTTCAGCTCTCTAAACATTAGTTAGAAAGCCTCTCTGTATATAGATATTAATATAGATATTAATCTATGAACTTCCCTGGCCATTGGCATCATAAATGGATCAAGGAAATCTATGTTCTGAGTCAAATATGAATTAGTCAGCCCCAGCAGGGATTGAGCTGCCTCTCATCAGGTGGGTGTCACTCTTGCTACCATCCCACGCATCATCCCAGGCCAAAAGAGTAGCTGAGCAGGATAACAGTAGCATGCTAGCCAGCCAGTGGCATGAGGGTGTGAGGAGGGGGTTGAGTTCCATCTGATTCAAAAGAGTCTGGAAGAAAATTAGACACAGGGGAGAGACAGGAAGGTGAGACTATTGTTCTAGGTCTACTACTCACTGCTACTTGGGTACTCAGGGATCCACTGCACCCTCCTTCTCTTGGGATAGTGCTACTACAGCTGAGTCTTGTGCCTACACACATCTTTCAGGAGTGATCAGAACCAAAGAAGTTCAGAGCTGTCAATCAACTTCATGCTGTTCAGTTCTTTCAGTCATGTCTGACTCTTCATGACCCCATTTTGGGGTTTTCTATTGGCAAAGATACTGGAGTAGTTTGCCATTGCCTTCTTTAGCTGTTTATAGATGAGGACACTGAGACAAACAGAGTTAAGTGACTTGCTCGGGGTCACACAGCCAGCAAGTGTCTGAAGCCAGATTTGAACTCAGAAAGAGGAGTCTTCCTCACTCAAGGACTGGCACTTTATCCATTGCATCACCTAGCTGCCTATACCAATCACCTTTAGGATACTAAATAATAAGAAGGGTCCTTAGAAAATGAAATATAACTTATTAAGAGTTAGGGAAAGCCTAGAAATCATCACCTCCTGTGTGCAGACCACTGCCCTTGGTATAGGTGAAACACAGAGTTTCCAATAGGAGATAAGATGGCAATTCAGAGCTAGCATAAGATAGTCACAAAACAAAGTGCTGAGGTCTGTGGGGTACATTTGTTTCCACCTGAGGGAATAAAGTGGAGGTCCCTACAGAAAGTGGCATTGGAATTGGATTTCAAGGGATGGTTCAACAGGTAAAGATCATTCAGTGGAAATTTCAAGCACAGACAACAGCCTGAGAAGAGGGATGGAGGTATTTAAGGCCATATCATGTTCTGAGGGCAGAGAGTTTTCCAGTTTGAACAATTCACCGGAAGCATTTATAGAAACGCTTTAAGGTATGCAGAGCACTTTACAAATAGGATGTCATTTGATCCATACCACAACCCTGGGTGGTAGCTGTTATTATTATCCCATTTTACAGATGAGGAAACAGAGGCAGACAGAGGTTAAGTCACATGTCCAGGGTCATGGGTCTGAGGGGATTTGAACTTGGGTCTTACTGAATCCACATTCAGGGCTCTATTCATTGGGCCACCTAGCAGCCTCTATACCTTGCAGTGAACGGAATAATATGAAATAAGGTTAGAAAAAGAGGCTAGGGCTCAGTTATGGAGCACCTTGAACACCAGCTAAAAGAACCTGAATTTCATTAGGGAGGCGTTAGGGATCTGCTGAAGCTTTTTAAGGAGAAGTGGCATGGCCAAATATATGAAGATTATTCTGGCAGCGGTAAGTAGCATGTGTCAGCGACAAAAAAGAGAAGAAACAGACCCAGAGCTCGGTATGAACATTCATGAGTCATTTTGGAAATGTTCTCTCAGTGGCAAAGAAACTTCCCGGGGAGAAGGCAGCCTGGTAGAAGAGAAACAACCTAGATCGTGAGTCAAGAGACCTGGGTTCTAGTCCATGTCGCTGTTGTGAGACTAACCTTAAATAAATCACTTTACTTCTCTCTTTTCAGATGGAGAAACTGAAGAACAGAGAGGGGAGATGACTTGCCCAAGGTCCCACAACCTGTCAATGGTAGTTCAGATCTAGAACTCAGGTCTCTGGACTCCTAGTCTCAGCTCTTTCTGTTCTGGACTCCCAGGATAAGCCTAGTTTCACTAGATGATAGTGAATTTTGGATTCCCTGCTTCCTCTCCCTCTCCCACACTGTACCTCACTTTTTAGAAAGGGAGATACAGAAGAAGGGAAGAGAAGGAGGTGTGTGCGAGTGGAGCCCCTTGGGCCCTCCATGGGCTCTCCCTCTTTCCCCACCCTCCCCCTTTGGCTTTCTGCAGTTGTGCCTATGGGCTCCCCTTTGCCAGGATGTAGCAGAGTCGGAACAGCTTAGGGCAAACCCCAGGCAAACAAACAGGTTGAGGCAGGCTGGAACAGCTTTCCAATCAGGCAATCTCTAGGTTAGATTCCCACCTCCATCAGGGTAAAGAGGGAGGAAGGGCAGGGGGGAAGAGCCCCTCTCAACCCTGGCCATAGGAATGCCCTGCCCCCTCCCCCCTTCCTCACTGCCTATACAAATCCTACACAAACTTCTACACAAGCTCTCTCTCACATCCCACCTCCTCATGACAGCCCTTACCAAACAGGACAGCCTGCAATGATTGTTCTTCTTTGAAACATTTTCTAGGATTTGTATCGAGGAATTAAGCAGGTCATTTCTACCTTCCCATCTCTCTGATATGTCCCCTTCTCTCCACTTCCAGCCACAGTCCTAGTTCAGCCCTTTATTCTCTCCTGCTGGGGCTACAGTAAGAGCCCCCTACCTGATCTCTCTGTCTCAAGTGTCGTAAATCTCTTCTTCCCTAAATCCTTCCTCCACTCAACTACCAAGGAAACTTTTCTATAAAAATGTCACACCTCCTCCCTCAACACCCCATGAACTCTAGTGGTTCCCGATTACCTGCAGAATCAAACACAAATTGCTGTCTTTGGCATTTAAAGCTCTTCATAGCTCCTTCATACCTTTCCTTAAACTTTCCTCTCTTCCACAAACTCTACATTCCAGCAACACTAACCTACCTGTAACTCTGCCTCTGTGACACATCATGTCCTATCTCCTTGCCTTTGTGAAGGCTGTCCCCCACATCTGGAATGCTCTAGTCCCCCATCTCCACTTCTCCCTCCCTCTGGCTTTCTTCAAGACCCAGCTTAAACAGGCTTATTCACTGAATGGGTGTTATCTCACTCTAAGTGAGTACCTGAATAGGCCTTGCTCTAAAGGGGCCAAGGTCTCCCACTGCATCCTAGGCCATCTCCAGTCATCCTGAGGAATATCAGTTCACTGGATCCAGATGGCTCAGGAGGAGAAAGTGAGGCTGGTGACCTTGCACAGCCCTCCCTCCCTCAAAACAAAGTCAAGTGTAAGTCATGTCATCATTTCTCTAATGTCATGGTCCTCTTTGGCAACGAAGGATGAACACAACAGCAGCTCAAAGCCCACCTTCCCAAGAGATCTTTCCTGGATCCTTTCTCTCAGCTGCTAATGCCTTCCCTCCTCAGAGTAACTCCCACTTCCACTGTATTGTTCTTGCATTTACCGAGTTGTTATCACTGTCTCCCCTGTTAGAATGTGTGCTCCTTGAGGTCAGACACCATGTTTTTGCCTTTCTTTGTACCCCTAGCACTTAGCGTAGTGCCTGACACAATAGTTAGGGGAGGCAGCTAATCAGTCCTGTATATAGAATATTGGACTGGAAGTAAGAAAGACTTGAAGTCAAATCTCACCTCAGGTATTTACTAGCTATGTGACCTTGAGTGAGTCATTTTAACCTCTGCCTGCCTCAGTTTCATACTAATAGCACCTAACTCTCAGACTTGTTACGAGGACCAAATGGGATAGAATTTATAAAGTGCTTGTCAAATAGTAGGGGCTATGTAAATGCTAGCTATCATTATTTATAGTAATAATAATAAATGTTTCCTTATTCACTTGACTTGCTATTCTTAAAGACTTCTTTGTCAGCACCAGAACCCTCATCCTCACCCCCATTCTAGTGATCCCAAGAATTCAGAAAAGTTGTTCTTTTTCTCAAAAGAGTCAGGGTGGCATAATAGAATGAACACAGAACTAGAGCCAGAAGTTGTTGGTCAGTCATTTTTCAGCAACGTTTGACTCTTCATGGTTCCATTAAGGATTTTCTTGATACTGGTATGGTTTGCCATTTCCTTTTCCAACTCATTTTACAGATAAGGAAACTGAGGCAAACAAGGTTAAGTGACTTGCCCAGAATCACACAACCAATAAGTGTCAAATTTGAACTCAGGTCATCCTGACTTCAGGCTCAACACTCTATCCACTGCCCCATCTCACAGTCGCAGAGTCAGAAGACATAGGCTCAAATCTTGGCTACAAAACATGATAGCCTGTGAAGCTAGATGACCTAAGCTGGACAGATTACTTCCTCTGTCTGGGCCTAGATTTCCTTACCTACAAAATGAGAGGGTTGGACTCATTATGATCTCTTCTAGTGCTAAATGCCACAATCCTAAATCACTTTAGCTACTGTTTCCTCATCTGCAAAGTGGAGATAATAATTCTTGTACTATCTCCCTACACAATGAGGATCTTGTTGGAAACTACTCCATACACTGTCAAGTGCTATAGAAGCAGGTGTCATTGTTTAAAGCCCCACTCATTTATCCTTTCATTCACCAAATGTTTAGCAAGTGCATATTATAGTATGAGGAAGTCATCACTAGATGGTGGGGAAAGATATGAAGTTTGGATGAAATGTAGGTCCTGATCTCATGTAATTTATAGTCTAGTAGGAGGAACTCTGTCTGCAACAATAAGTAATAGGGCCCTGATACTAGTCAGGTCAGGACAGAGATGGGGAGAATTGTGGACAGAGGGGAAAAAAGAAATATTTGAAAATATACTTGAAATACCATGACTTCAGAGAATTTACAACCCAGTTGGGGAGACAGAACCAACAAACCCAAAGCTGAATACAAAATAGAATACAAAAACTAAAAACCATACTCCTCATGCTAAGGTCCAGACAGAGGTAATGAGTGGCCTGAGGTCATACAGCAAGAAAATGGTTGAACCAGACCTACAACTCTCATCCCCATGGATCTTTCCAATATACCATATGTCAGTGAGGTCTTTCCCTCTCCTGATATTCATGAGGTATCCCTCATTTATCTATATACTCTCTCTCTTCTTCAGCATCTCCAACCCAACCAGAAGATTCTTGTCTTTTTCCATGGCTTTGATGCCAATTTCCCTGAGCCAGAACCCATTTCAGAGGTCATGTTCCTGAAAATTAAAATATTCCACCTATCAAGAAATCAGCATCCTAGGGTCATATAACAACAGGGTTCGGCTCACAGCTCTATTGCTCCAAAAACCAGGAATAAGAATATTTGGGTTTCAGGAAATGAAAATTTCCAGACCATACCAAAGCAGACCAAGACTCCAGAGAAGGTTAAGATGATCCAAGCTTTAAAGAGCTGGCCTGGGGAAGAAAGATTCAAGTGGTCCTTTGTGGTGGTCCTAGAAAGGAAAACTAGATGCAGTGAATGAAAGTCTTAAGAAGGCAGATTTGGGTTTGGCAAAGGGAAAAGTGGAAGAACTGGGTGGCAGAGTAGATAGAGTGCTGGGCCTGGAAGCAGGAAGACATGAGTTCAGATTTGGACTCAGACATTTATAGCTGTGTGACTCTATTTGCCTCAGTTTCCTCATCTATAAAATGAGCCAGAGAAGGAAATAGCAAACCACTCCTGTATCTTTGCCAAGAAAACCCCAAAAGGAGTCACAAAAAGACTAAAACAACTGAACAACGAACAAAATGGGGAAGGATCTGAACAATTCAAGTTGTTCCAAAGTGGAGCAGCATACCCGACACTGTGATGAGCTCCCCATTGGTGGAGGTCTTCAAGAAGAGAGATGGTCACTCCTGGGGAATGTGTGGAACTCAAGGTCTTCCAATGTCCCTGACAGCTCTGAGATACTGTGATTCTCGGATTCTACAACTACCACCTTGGCACTTACCTCTCCCACACTCAGGATCCCAGGACTGAGTTAGGGTGAACTGGCTTTCTGAAAGACCCCGGGGACTTATTGGTTCTTCAGATGATTAGGAGGGACTTGAAAGGAGCCCAGTTGTTTGGATATACATGGACACACAAGCCCATGTGCACATGCTAACATCACTGCACAGGTAGCATGACCTGCATGGAGGCCAATGGCTGTAGGCTTTGGAGCCTAATGGGAATTCCCATGAATTCTTTCCTTTAAGTCCTATCCAACCTTTTCCCTCTTTCCCCAAAATACACATACACACACACACACACACACACACACACACACACACACACACACACGCCACTCCTGGCCTTCCAGGTAAAGAATTAGTCATATGGACTCTTGCATTCTGGAAGGCTCCAACAGCTAGAAAAAGGATGATTACTCCTCCCTCTCTCTCAGACTCAATTTCTTCATATACAAAATGAGGGGGTTCGAATGATTTCTAACTAAAGATACAAAGATGAAAATAACTCAGTACCCAGTCAAGTCAATAAGCATTTATTAAGTATCAGCTAGATATCAGACCTGGTTCAGAATTCTAACTTCACCATTTGCTAGTTATATGACCATAGGCAAGTCATTTAACTTCTCCAGGTCACAGTATTCTCATCTATAAAATGGAGATAATGATATTTATACTACCTTCCTCACAGGTATAATGAGGATGTTGTAAATGTTAGAGCACTATGTAAATGTCAGCTACAATCATTGTCATTACTACTATTAATAATAATAGGAGAAAAGACAAGTAGACAAACAACACTTTATGGAATGGGATAAATGCATAGGAGGGGTCAGAGAGGCAGGAAAGATTGAGGAAGGATCACTTTGAGCTGAAGGACAGGAACTGGGGTCAAACATAATTCCACTAAAGTACTGGAATCTGAGAAAGGTTGCAAAGGAAGAGAAGGTCATCAACAGAGTTGCAGAATGAGTATGGTCTAGGGACAAAGAATAGAATATACAAATGTATGGAGACAGGAGAAAAGTGGATGAACTCAGGGAGTGGCAAGTAGTCTAGTTTAACTAAAATGTAGAGTATGCAGAGGGAAGTAATAGGAGATAAACTGGAAAGGTAGTTTAAAGCCAGACTATGTAGGTCCCTGAATGCCAAGGAGTTTGTCTTTTATTCTACAGGCTGGACAGGGAGCCAGGGATAGTGTTTGAGAAGGAAAGTATCATTAAGAAAATTATTTTGACAGCATATGCACATTGAACTAGAAGTGAGCAGTATGGATGCAGAGAGACAAGTTAGGAGACCTATAGTGAGCGTCCAAAGGGCTATAAGACTGCTCATGCCCTTTGATTATGCAATATTGCTACTAAATCTGTATCCCAAAGAGATCCAAGAAAAAGGAAAAGGACCTATATGTAAAAATATATTTACAGCAGCCCTTTTTTGTGGTTGCAAAGAATTGGGAATTGAGGGGATGTCCATTATTGCAGAATGGCTGAACAAGTTGTGGTATATGATTGTGACGGAATACGATTTTGCTATAAGAAATGATGAAGAGAATGATATAAGAAAACACTGGGAAGACTTATATGAACTGATGCAAAGTGAAGTGAGCAGAACCAGGAGAACAATGTACACAGTGACGACAACATTGAAACAATTATCAATTATAAAAGACTTAGTTACTCTGATTGATACAATGATTCATGATAATTCCAAATAACTCATGGTAGAAAATGCTGTCCACTTCCAGAGAAAGAACTGATGGAGTGTGAGTGAAAACTGAAGCATATTTTTTCACTTTATTTTTCCTGCTTCTCTGCAATATGGAGTATGTTTTGCATGATTTCATATGTACAATGGATATCATATTTCTTGCCTTCTCAACAGGTGGAGCAGCTAGAAAGAGGGAGAAAATTTAGAATGGAAAATAAAAATAAAAAATAAGTTATTGTATTTTCTTTAAGAGGGAGAGCCAAGTAAAAGGGTTTAGACAGCTCTTTGTTTCTTTCGAAGCTCAGTTAAGGTGTTAGTTACTTCCTGGAAGAAGCCTTTTCTAATCTCCCTCATTGTTAGAGGTCTCTCCTTCCTCAAATTATCTTGTATTTACTTATATGTTTTTATGTCATACAGACTGCCCCCCTTCTCCAGAGAGTGTAAGTGATTTGAGGGCAAAGATTGGTTTTCTTTTTTCTCTCTGTTTCCTCTCTCTTTCTCTGGCACCTAGCATAGCACCTGGCACTTAAGAGGCAGTTCATAAATGCTGGCTGAACTAAACAGAACTAGATTAACTCAGGGTCAGCATAAGGAGAAAGGAGATGGATTTGAGAAGAGGTAGGGCTGGCATAATTGGTGATCAGTTGGAAGTGGGGAGGGGTGCACGGGCAAAGGAAAACCAAAGGTATCTCCAAGGTTTTGAACCTGACAGAAACAGGGCTGTTAAGAGAAGAAAATGCATTTCTAAAAGAGGCTGAATGAGGAATTTCAGCACCAGGTTGCAATCTTAGACCAAAGAGGTTATTTAGTTCAAAACTTTGTAAAATAATGATGAGTATTTGTTACAAAAAGGAAGCAATCCCACAAAGTCCCTGACCTCAGCAAAGAAGAGTCACAGACATCAGAGATGAAGCTGTTTCCCAGCTACAGTGGGGTGACGGTGGGGTGACTCACCTCCAGGAGGAACCAAGCCCATTTAAGAAATAGGCAAGTCTTGAGGGAGCTGGGTTACAAAGAAAGGAGCTAAAGAGAACCCAAGTATTTTAGCGCACACTAGATCTTAAGCTCACTTTGAGAATATCTTAGAGGAGGATTTGGGAAGGGCAGCCATGAGTTCAGCAAGAGGCATGGGAAAAGCAAGCCTACAATGGCAATAGCAGTAATTCTCTGCATTCTTATAGGACTTCGTGGTTTCCGCCTTGATTTCCTAACCATTATCTTATTTAAGCTAGTAGCTACCCTGAGGAGGTAAAGGCAGGTGTTATCACCTCCATTTTACAGAAAAAGAAATAAGCCAAGGCTCAGAGAAGGGAAGCAACTTCCAAATGATCACAAAGTAAGATATTAGCAGACCTGAATTCAAACTTGGATCTCCTGTCTTCTAGTTCAATGTATTTTCCATTATAATGCATCTCAGCTGGATTTTCTTCCCTGATTCATTCTCTGATACTCCTGGACCTCCCCTCCTGTCACTATTGCCCTCACCCCAAACCTTGCCTTGAGAGTCAATTCTGATACAACTAACCCTGAATTAGAAGACTGACAGAGCCAGTCCAGAGACCACTGGCTATAGTTGCCTGAGGCTAAAGACAGACTAATGATTGGTTGCAACCAGAACTATGAAATGGGTACCCACTATACCCAAACCATCTCAAGAGGCTCTATGGGGAACAGAGAGGGAAAAAACAGTCTTGCCACTACTTCCAAGATGGTCCAACCTATATAAAATGGGAAAGTCCTGGGGAAGTTGGGTAAGGCAGGGAGGAGCTGAAGGGAGCCCAAGCTTCTTGATGCATACTAGGTCTTAAACTTACACTGAGGAGACCTTAGGAGGGATGGCCATGAGCACATGAGAAAACGTGGGGAAAGTGATCCCACAGTGACAACAACAGTAATACTCTATATTCCTTATGATTGTGAGACCTTTCTGGATCTCAGTTTCCTCTTCTGTAATAGGGGTTGGGTGAATGAATTAGATGATCTCTTAGGTCCTTTCTAACCCTGACATTCTCTCTTCTATAAATAACCAGGCCCTCACCCAACCCCAGCTCCCAAGGAACTGAACACAGGCTGCTAAGTCCAATAGTTCAGGATAGTGGAAAGACCATTTGAGCACACCCAGTGGGTGTGTTTCTTCCATGGCAGCCCATGACACTCACCAGCCCAGACAACTACCCCAGGTAATAGCAGAACTGAATAAATCCCATCCAGTAACTAAACTTATTCCCTGAAATCTCCCACCTTAGGAAGAAATTAATCTGACCCCATGGTTGCAGGCTGCCGACTGCTTCCATAGATATATAGGAAATATACCCAGAGCTCAGTAGCCATAATCAGCCTTGGAAAAAGGCTGGAAAAAGCAAGCAGCTCCAGCTAGTATCATAATTGCAGGAATACTTTCTACATTGTCCCCCCACACACATATAAACATCAAGCAGACAGTGTCTTGCACATCATAGGCAATCAACAGTTATTGGTTGGATTCATTGGCATTATAAGTCCCAAAAGTTTATAGTATGGCCCCCATCTGTCTACCAGCACCTAGAGCTGATGCACATTTCTCCACTGAGTCACATCCCCTGGACACTTCCCCCAGTTACACTTACTTCAGATAACCCTCTGAGGGCAGAAGTTGGCAATATCCCCCCCCCAATAAAGCCCCACCCTGATTGTTGGCCCAGAAACACTCAGTTGTGACAAGTAATTTCATGCATGTTCAAGCCCAGATCTAGCACTAGATGTTTCCAGATCCTTTCCAGGTCTAACAGTCTATGTTCTGTGTTCTAAAATCCCTTCTAAATTTAACATTCTGTGTTCTAATATTCCTTAAAACTTTGATACTCTGTGTTTCAAGGTCTTTTCCAGTTCTGACATTAAATTTCCCTCTCTTCCCACCAGGTATGCAAAGCCTAATCTTAATCCAAAAAGAGTGCTTATTTAAATTATCAACAACATGTTATAGTAGATAAAGCTGACTTTAAAGTTAGAAAGACTAGATCCAAGTCCCATTTCTGAGATATACACATATGTATATGTTTAGTATATATGTGTGTTTGTGGATGTATGTGTGTGTATGTGCATATATGTATATATGATGTATGACCCTGGGCAAGTCACTTAACTTCATGGTGCTCTGGGCAACTCTGTAAGACTATAAGTAGCAGACAAGGAGCTGCTCAACTGCATTGGTAAGAGTTTCCTCATGGCAATTCCCTGTGTCAGTCAAAGTAGAGTCCCATTCTCTAACCTTAGGTATCTACTTCTTGCATTATACAATGCAAGTCAATTTGAATATAAACAAAAAAATTCAGCAATCTCTTGCCCTCAAGGAGCTCACATCCTGCTAAAAGATCCCAGCTTCTTTACTACCAAGAAGGCATCCCAAACCTCAGCAGGAGAAAGAAAAAGAAAAAAGCAAACAACAAAACCCAGAGAAACAGTCCCCAGGACACTGAACCCTTTCTGATCCCAACCATAGCCTCTACATTTTCTCTCTTCTCCTAACCCCTGACCCAATTGCCTGACAGGGCCTGTAAATTTAGAGCTGGAAAGACCAAGTCCAGCATCCTCATTTTACAGATGGGGAACTAAGGCTGAGAGAAGTGACTTACCCAGGGTCACACAAGCAGTGAGTATCTAAAGCAGGATCTGAACCCAGGTTTTTCTGACTTCAAGTCCAGTACTCTACTATCCAGAAAAACTACTTAAGAGAATAAATCCCATGCAAAGTTTCCAAGAGAGACTTTTCTATCACATCCTCATCTTTATATCTTCGTAGAATCCCAGAATGTCAAAGCTGAAAGGATTTACAAAACCCCACATCGGGCCAGTAAGAGCCCTTAGATCAGAATAGGAATACAATTTAGAGCGCATCCACTCCAATTCCTTCATTTTAAAGACGAGAAAAATGAGGCGGGGAAGGGGGGGATGTAGATGATGCCTTGCTTAAGTTCGCAGGACTAGTTAGATGCAGAAGCAGGATAGGAACCAGAACTCAGTTTTCTGACACGTTCCTGAAATGAGCTCTTTCCACTGCTCATAGAGGTGCCTCTCTGTTCAACCCTCCAGCCCCATTTGTCACCCTGGCCGCCCTCCACCCCCAGCCCCGACCCCGCACGCGCACACACCTCGATGGCGCAGGTATGCCCGGTCCGGGACTCTTACCTACGGGCGAGCGCCCAGCGCGGGAAGGGCGTCTCCTCCGAGTAGTTCTGTGCTGAGCCTTCAGACCCGGAGTGGCAGGACGGACCGGGTCGCCTCCATGGGGGTGGAGGGAGGCGAGCTCCGAGGGGCGAGAGGGGTAGGGCTGGGGGGCGCGGAGGGCAGAGAGTCTCAGGCAGCGGCGGCCAGAGCGGGGAGAAGCCAGTACAGGCTGAGAAAGTTAGAGGAGGTGTGTCCCCACTGGGGAGAAGGCGGAGGAAAGGGAGGAAGGGAGAGGGCGAGGAGGTGGAGACAGGGCTGCTCCCAGCTCCCCGCCTCGGTTCTCGGGAGAGGCGAACCGGTTTGTCGCCTGCTGGGGTCCCTAACACCGTTCCCTCCCCCCCGTTAACCCGTGTTCTCCACCCTCACACCCGAGCCCGGACCGATGGGGAGTGGGATTGGGGATTAGGTAGGGGGCCTCCACAGGGGAGAAGGATCCTGGGAGTGCGTCCTCGGGTTTGCGGGCTAGGAGGGGTGGTGGGCAACCCTGCAGCTGGACCGTGTTAGGATCGAGGGCACAGCCCAGGAGAACAACCTGCCAGGGCTGCACAGATGTCCAAAAATATCTTCGACTGTCCATGCTGGACAGGACCTTAGAGGTTATCTAGAACCGCCCACCCACCGTGTTACAGATGAGGCAAATGAGGCCTAGAGAGTGAAAATGACCCAAGGGCACAAAGCTAGCAAGTAACAGTCAGGGTTTGAGCCCCAATTCCAAATCTCCTACTGTTCCACAAAATGTTACCAACAAGGCCCCCTTCTCCACCTTCTGAAGCCTTCGCTTTTGAAAGGGGATTTTGCTGTGTCTGGGGCTGGGGCAAGATGAGGAGTGGTGGAGTTAATTTAGACACCGGGAAGAACTTGGTCGTGCAAGTTGAGGGACCCTGTAAGGGGTGCTTACCAGGGAATATTTTAGAGGGGAATTTGGATGGAGGAAAATAGTTAGAGTTCAGTCCCTGACAGAGGAAGGAATAGTAGTACCCAGCACTCATGGAGATTTAAGGTTTTCAAGTTATCTCATTTTAATAAATTATCTCATTTTATAAGTAAATTAATCTCATTCTAGTAAATTATCTCATCTTATTGTCACAACTCTATGAGGTGCTATTATTATCCTCATTTTACAGATGAGGAAACTAAGGTAGGTGTTAAATGACTTTCCTAGAGCCACACAGAAACTATCTGAAGTTGAATTTAAACACAGGTGTTGCTTTTTGTTTGTTTGTTTTAACAAGGTATCCGGCTTTATTCACTGTCAATATTTGGGGAAGAAGTAAAGTCTAACATAGAAAAAAGTCCAGTGAGGGGGAAAAAAATCACATTGGAAAAAAAGGTCAAATTTGAGGAAGAAAGGAGTGCCCCTGGCCCAGGGGGCAACAGTTCCTCTGATTGGTCCAAAAGACAGCCAGAATCTCAGAGGAGTTCAATAGGTTGAAGAGAAATTTGTCTCTGCTGAGGGGGAGGAACCCTAAGCGAGCCCGAGGGGGTACTGGAGGAAGGAGGGAGGGTCAAGAGGGGAGGGGAGGGGGTCCTCTTTCATAGTCATAGGGTGGAGGTTGAGGGGGACCACTGCATCCATGGATCAGCATTAATGGAGAAGATTCTCCCATACTATGGGGAGGCATGGGGCCTCGGTGACCCATGGGAGATCCGAAAGGAGATCCTCCTCGGAGTGGCATTCTCATAGGAGGAGGGTCAGGATGAGGCATTCCTGGTGGTGATCATGGATGAGGTTGTCCCCCTGAGCCTGGGGACCCTGCATGAGGATGTCTCAAGCCATGGGGACCACAGTACGTGAGCTGTATTTGAGACACACCTGGATGAGGCATCCTACCTGGCAAGAATGGGTGTCCATGTCCAGGATGTCCAGCCCCAGGGGTTCTTGCTGATGAAGGGCCATGGAGGCATAGTTGGGGGAGGCATGGTTGGGAGTATTCCTGGAGGAAGGGCTCCAGAAGGTGGTGCTGGAGGTGGGAATGAGTCTGGTAGGGGCATACCTGGTGGAGGAAGTCCAGATCCCAAGGAAGACACAACAGAATTAGGGACAGAGGGTAGGAGTGGTGCGTTCACAAATAGCTGATGTGGTCAATCTGTCTGAAACAAAGGGTTCTGTGCTAAAGGCACTCAGCTGCAGAGCCATGGTGTTCACCCTTAGAGTCCTTCTTGAAAGCATAAGATACTGTGATAGATCGATTGCATAGGCATTGCCCGTTCATGGCCTCAATTGATGCATCAGAGGCATTGAATGAAGCAAAATTAATAAAGGCATAGCCCTTGGAGTTGTCTGTGTCAGGTTCCCATATGATCTTGGGAGTCTGCAAAATAACCCCAATGGTGCTAAAGGTATCATAGAACAGTTTCTCAGGGGCTATAGCTAGTAAGTGCCTGAGATTGGATTTGAACTCAGATCTTCCTGATTCCATGCCCAGCATTGCGACACCAGCCACCTCTCAAATACAAAGTATAAAAGAGGGGTAGATCTTACATTTTAACAGGGGGAACAAGTACATATACATGCAAACACATACATACATACATACATATAGACATATAGAACAAATACAAAGAGAATAAACACAGTTAAATGCAAAGAAGTTAAACACAAGGTGACTTGGAAAGGAGAGCACTAGCAGCTGGGGAGATCAGGAAAGGCTAGTTCTTAAACGACATCTTAAAGAGAGAGATTCTGTAAGACAGAGGTGAGAAGGGAGTACATTCCAGGAATGGGAAACAGAAATGCAAAGGCACAGAGATGGGAGATGAGTGTCATGTTCGAGGAACAGAAAGAAAGCCAGTTTGGCCAGATCACAGAGTATACAATGAGACTGGAAGTATGTATATGTTGGGACCAAATTGTGAAGCCAAGTCAACAAGCATTTATTAAGCATCTACTATATTCCAGAAACTATGCTTGAATGCCAAATAGAAGGATAATGTTTTATCCTAAAGGCAATAAAGGAACATAGATTGAGATAACCTTGCAAGGGTAGGTTGAAGCCATACTGTGGAGGGCCTTGAATGTCATACAATAGGAAGTCAGTGAGGGGTTTTGAGCAGACAAATGATATAATCAAAGCAGTCAGAGCATTTGGAAAATTGGGGAAGGATTAGGAGAGGGGGGGGGAGGGAGAGGGAGAGAGAGGGAGAGAGAGAGAGAGAGAGAGAGAGAGAGAGAGAGAGAGAGAGAGAGAGAGAGGGACAGAGAGACAGAGAGACAGACAGAGAGACAGACAGAGAGAGAGAGAGAGGGAGGGAGGGAGAGAGGAAGGGAGGGAGGGAGGGAAAGAAGAGAAGAGGAGAGGAGAGGAGAGAGAGTAGAGGACAGAGTGCTGGACTTAGAGTCTTAAATCTTAGGTTCAAAGCCTCCATTATATACTTCTTGACTGTGAGACCTCAGGCAAATCACATAATGTCTCCAAACTTCAGTTTCTTCATCTGTAAAATGAGGATGATAGCAGCTAGCTCACAGGATTGTTGTGAGGAATAAATGAGATTGTGTATGTGGAGTATTTTGCAAACTTAAAATATTTTATAAATATGAACTATTTGTTTAAGGATGGATAGATGGGAAACCAGGTTAATTGAACAGGTTAGAGGTGAAGAGGGACTGAACTAAGGCGCTAGCAGTGTGAGGGGAGAAAAGGGAACTGCTAAGAGAGATACTGTGGGAGTATAATCAGTAGGATTTGGCAGCTGATTGGATGTAGAAGAGCCAAAGATGATTCTGAGGTTTCCAGCCTAGCTAACTGGTGGTGCCAAGAATGGTGATGCCACAAACAGAAGTAGGGAAGTTGAGAGTGAGGGTAGTTTTGGGGAGGAAAATGATGAATTCAGCATTTGGAGAATGCTGAGTTTGAGTTGTTAGCAGGTTGTCACTATGAAGGTATAAAAGCGTGCAATTGGAAGTGTTGAACTGGAACTCAGAGGGGTCATTTGAGGACTTAAATGAGCATATCTTTTTCACATACCTTTATTCATCGGATAAGGAATACACACAAATATACATACAAACACACATATGTATGTATATTATCTATACACATGTGTATATATGTATCTATCACATACATATGTATGTGTAGATATACACGCATATACAGGTAGAACAAATATAAAGAGAGTAAACGCAAAGGCAGCTTGGAAAAGAGAGCAGTCACAAAGGCTTCGTGAGGAAGCTAGTACTTGAATATATCTTAAAGGAAGAGTGACATTCTATGACACAGAGGTGAGAAGGGAATGCATTCCAGGCATTATTCATCAACCTTGTGAAATTTATAAGGCAGGTATTATTATCCCTCTTTTATAGAGAAGGGAGACTCAGTAAGGTCAAGTGACTTGCCCCTGATGCCACAAGTATATTTGTGACAAGAACTAACATTGCTATCTAGAGAAGAAGAGGAGAGAAGCTGGTGTCCAAGTACAGGTGGGTATTACCGAAGCCAGAGGGCTGGTCCAACTTGCTAAGGTTCAAAAGGGACGAGGGCAGGACAGTCAGATAGTGGTCCCAGGCTGAGACCCAGAAGCAACCTCGCCAAGAGCCAATCGGGATGCAGCAGCTAGCATGCAGCAGCTAATGAGGTTGCTGTACACAGGCAATTACCTGCTCCACTGAGCCCACCTACTGAGGGTTATGGCCTGATGAATGATTAACTGCATGCCTCAAGTGTCACAGTGCAAACCCACTAGGCCTTTGACCATTCATGTGCAGACCTGAGACTATTTTCCTTCTGGGCTTGCCCTTGTCTGATTCTAGCACAGTAGTACCTGAGGACTGTCTGCTTCCCTGGAGGTGTTCACTGAACATGGTTTAGAGATGGCTAATGGAGTTAGGGAGTGCTTTATGGAATTTCAAAATAGTCCAACTGGAAAGGATCTAAGAGATTCCCCAGGGCTTAAACCATAGAATATCAAAGGTTTGAAGGGACTTCAGAGGTTCTACCTGAAACAAGTAAACCTGCTGCAATAGTCCTAACAATGGGTCATACAAACTACACTTTAAAACTTTCAGTGACAGGAAACTCACTACCTTCTGGTAAATATTGCTTTATTGTGGGACAGCTCTAATGATTAGAAAATTGCCCTTTAAAAGAAAATCTGCTTCACTGGTTCCAACATTCTAACATGTTCTAAGCTCTCTTCCAATTCTAACATTTCTTGACTATGTTCTCTGTCTTCTAATTTTTCATAGTCTGTGTTTCTCTTACTGTCTGTCTCCTTCTTTGGCACTGAGAAGACGATGCCTAGTATTATTGCTTAATTAATTCATTCATATCTAGGTCTTATCACTCCAACTAGACAGGAAGCTGCCTGAGGGTAGGCACTGTCTTTTTCTCTTGTCACATCCATGATATCTGGCACAGGGCTGCACACATATCATAAAAAGACTTGCTGACTTTCTGATGAATTTGAGTTTATTGTTAATTCCATTATATAAAAGGAAAAAATGTTACTTTAGAGTTGAATCCCTCCCCCCCCCCCCCAGGGAAGAATCCAGGAGGAGAACAAAGGGACACTTGGGAGCAAAGGGGATTTCCCCCAGCACAAAGGGTGATATAGGATAAAGAGAGCAGTTCCAATGTGAATAGTAGAATATAGAGCAGGATTTCAAACCCAAACTGGAAGGAAACACTACACCTTTGAGTAGTCATCTGAGTTGAATGGGCTAGTGACTGTTTGCAAGGCAGCTTTGGAAGTGGGCATTCCTGGTGTCTCTCACAATACCCTAAGAAACAAAATTCCCTGGTGGAGCAAGTCCTTAAACGCCTTAGGCTGGCTGCTAGAGAGATGGTATGCCTTTAAGGGAGATGAAGTAATTGAGGCTTGAGGCCATCTGGCTTAACCAAAGTGGGGTGAGCAGAAGGTGGGCAGCAGGGGCCAGGGAAGGGGGATGTCAGCACTCAGGCTGACAGAAGGCCTGCAGGGGAGGGGAAGGCAAGGCCCCGGGGGGAGGCCAGGAATGCAATCAACCACTCAGTGGACCTGCTGGCTGTGGGCATCTGGGCACCTCCCATCCTTCCATCTTATCCGGACCCCCAACCAGCAGATCTGACAGGACAGGCTGTCGTGTGCCAGAAGGAGCAAGGCTGGACCCAGGAACTCAGTATCCACTGGCTTGATTCTCCAGTGAGCTCACTTTTGACCAATCTAGTGTCTTCATTTCCCTGTCTCCTAGGGGCTGACTCTTTCCAACTCCAACCATTATCTCTTGTGCCCCAAAGAAAGGGGGCTGGTTCTGAAACAACGATATGGCGACCACTAAACAGGTATCAAGTGAATGGGACAAGACTCAGAGCAAGGAGAGCTATACGTGGTCACCATGGCCTTTGTTGCCTCTACCAAAGGATTTGGGGCTCTTCTTTTCTGAGCTCTATGGTAGGGTGAGGAGTTCATATATCCATAGACCACAGTGCTACAGTGGTGAGCATGTGGGAGCTTACCAAATCTACCCAGGTCAGTGGTGACACGTACACAGTGGACATTCAGAGTCCCAACTGCTCTAGTCAAGGCAGTGTCAGATTCAGATCTTGTAGTGCCCTAAGGCAAGACTTTGGGGACCTTTCCTCACAATCTATGGTAGTTGCTCTGTGGTATCACAGTGTAAAATGCTTGTTTTTAAATATAACAACTCTTTTTTAAAAATTAAAAACAAAATCTCCAAAGTTTTTTAGCATTAACCATTTATATCGCAAGTCCCTTTCCAGCTCTAGCATTGTTTTGTCTCTGTCTTTCTATGTTCTAGGGTCCCCTCTAAATCTGACATTGCTTTAACTTTAAACTCACTTCCAAAATTTTAACATTTCTATGTTCCCTGTAAAGTCCCCTCCAACTTTGCTTCTCTGGATTAATAAGAGCATAATTACTCCTGGCTTTTTGCATTTTAACTGAGGAAAACATTTTAATTCAAAGAAATAAACATGTAACGATGGAGTTGGGAACAGTATGCTTTTTCAAGGAGCTTGCGTCATTTCACTTTTCTCTAAAACTGTCCAATTTCTTCTTTCTGCTGGATTTTGGACCCTTTTCTAGGCTGAACATCCAAGCAAAGATGTTTCCTGGAAAAGTCTACACCGGCTACCTCCTGACATAGTGAGTTCCCCATTCCTGGAGGTGGAGATTAGATGACCGCTTGTCCAAGGCATGGCAGAGAACATTCCTGTTCATTGATAAGTTAGCTTAAATAACCACTAAAATTCACCACCAGCTTTGAGATTTTGTGATTCAATGAATTTAACGCCTGTTCTGGTCAGCACTTGGCAGCCTGGCCTGTGCCTTTGTTATACTAGAATTCCTTTTCTGGTCTAAGTGTTCCTCTGAGAATTAGATGGTCCTCTTCTCCTCCCTGCCCTCACAATTAATAACTCTGGGGCCACTCCCTACCTCAGTGCCAGCAGGTAACTGGCTAGTCTGATGTCATTCAGGGGAGGTCTGACTCACTAACTAGCTTCCCTGACTCCTTGGAAGGTGAGTTCCCCCAGGCCCAAAATGGAGCTTGGTTGGTCTAACTGGTGAGGTAGTCCTTGGATTTAGGCAACTCCTCCCATTTAGAGAACTTAATACACTTAGACAGGCACTCTTAGGAAGTAGAAGGTGGACCTTGAAGGTTAAGAAAGATTTGGCTAGGCAGAGATGATCATGGAGGGTATCCCACAAGAGGAAGGGAGAGGCAGAAATAGATTAAGGAACTACAGGAGGGAAAATGGGAATAAGTATGGTCTATAGAGGGTTAGGAGGGTGAGGGGTATGGTAAAGAAGCAGGGAAAAAAATAAGTATATAGTAATGGTGAAAAATGCTAATTTGTTGTTCCTAGGGCAATTCCTTCTCCCTCTCTAGGCCTCATTAGTAAAATCAAGTTATTGGATTAAATGTCCTCCCCAAGGATTCTCTTTCTCTGACACTGTATGCTTTGATGAGTCTAAAGTGTATATCCAGTCCTATACGAGAAGCTGTGGGCAAACAAGAAAAGATGAGTCCTCTATCCAAAGGATGACTGGTGGGGAAAGAAAACTCAGGGGACCTAGTACAATTAGAGAACCACGCAGAGTACAGTTGAGGTTGAAATTACATAATACATAATAAGCGCTGAAGGAATTAGGGGAGAAAGGTTGGTGTGGGCGAGAGCATAGTGAGCACTGAACAGAAACCATACAGAGCTGAGAGACCTTAATGCAGAATGCTATAATATAGAACACAGAATGTTAGAGCAAGAAAGGATGTTAAAAACTATCTAGTCCAACCACCCTCATTTTCCAGAGGAGAAAACTGCGGCCTAGAGAGGTAAGGTGAGTTGCCCAAGGTCACACAGCATATTAGTGGCACAACTGGGATTAGACCCCAGGTCTCCTGATTCCAAACACTCTCTCTCTGTCCAGATGCAGGGGAATGCTGGAATTTGTCTCATATACCACCAAACTATTTCTAGTTCTAGATTTCTGCTTTTTCCTTCCACTCCTTGCACACAGTAGGTACTTAATAAATATGTGTTCAATTGAATTAGAGGGAAAATTGCTAAGCAAGCGTTCCAAATTGCCTGGGGATTTCAGGCGAAGCTGTCTGGCTTATATAAGGCTAGTTAAGAGATTCTTTCAGAATTAGATTATTATTTACATCTAATAAGATTCTAACTCTTCTGGGGAGTTGGCCCCAGACCCAAGTGATAGAAGCTCTGTTACTGTCATCTAGCCAGAGCAGCAAATCCTGGAGGGCTCCCAGGACTAATAATTTCCTACAGAAAAAAAAAAAAAGGCTGCTTTGGAGAGAATGTTTTTTTCCAAATCCGTGGAGACAATTCCATTTCTTTCAAGCCAGATGCAAAAAGTTCCTGAACCTCTATTCCCTTGTGCTGTTGGACAGAGCCCTTCCCATGAGGTTATGGGGCTAGACCAGGGGTGGAGAAATTGCAGTCTTGAGGCCACATGTGGCCCTCTAGGTCTTCAAGTGAGGTCCTTTGACTGATTCCAACTTCACAGAACAAATCCCCCTTCATGAAAGGATTTGTTCTGTAAAACTTGGACTCAGTCAAAAGGCCACACCCAAAGACCTAGAAGGCCTCATGTGGCCTCAAGGCCACAGGTTCCCCACCCCTGGGATAGACCATACAGACCAGCTAGATCAGCAAGGAAACCCATAAAATCAGATTATCAGAATAAGAAAAGACTTCAAGGATACAACCCCTACCTGAGCAAAATCTGCTCCGTGAATAAATGACCACCCTACCTCCACTGGAGGTGTTCCAGTGATGTGAAACTCCAAGGAAGCTCATCCCAAATTAGAACAGCTTTTGTTATTAGGAAGCTTTTCCTCATGTTGAGTTGAAATCAGCTACCATGTTACTTCTATCCTGATCATTTTTGTATCCCAGGGCAAATAGGGTAGTAGAATAAAAGTTATGATGATGATAATGACTTTCCATAAAGTCATCTTCCAATAATAATAAAACTTAACATTTTTATGATGCTTTAAGGTTTGCGAAACAACTTCTATAGATCTTCTTTGATCCTCACAGCAACCCTATGAGGTAAATACAATTATTATCCCCATTTTACAGATGAAGAAACAGAGGTAAAAAGGGGTGAAATGACTTGCCCAGGGCACACGAGTAGTAAGTATCTGAGGAAGGATTTGGACTTGGGTCTTTCTGACTGTCAAATTCGTTGCTATATGTGCCATGACACGTAGCTGCCTCCAATGTCACTGCTGATGCTCTCGATGATAGAGTGCTGACTGACTTCTCAAAGCCTATACCAGTGGAGTCCTGCTAAGATGGAAAAACTTCAATCAATTGTCAGTCAGACCGACAATTGATTGACCATTAAATGGGTCAATGATTGACCATTAAAGGGTCAATCAAACTAAGCTGGGAAAAACTTATAGAAGGTTGACCACAGGGTGATAAATTGTGAATTATTTTTCACCACAGAACCTCATCAAGACAGTCTACTAAAGAATCGAGAGCCAGCACTACAGTGATGAGCAGAGCTCTCACACAGATGAGCCACACAAATCTTTCCAATTATTCAAGTGATGATAATGATAATCCCTATGAAGATGTGGAGTTCCTTTATGAACTTGAGAAGTAAAGTTGGTGCCAAGTATTGTTTGTCATGATTTTGGTTTTGAAGCCCCTGTCTATCAACCATTTTTCAGTGGCAAAGACACTAGACATGGAGACAGAGGATCTCGATTTAAATTATGGCTCTTCTACTTATACCTTGTCTGACCTTGGGTATATCCTCTTTAGACTTCATTTCCCTCATCTATAAAATAAAGAAATCAGAGTAAATGATCTCTAATGTCCCCTGAAGCTCTAGATCTTATGAAGTAAGCTTAGTTAAAATTTAGATTAGGGATTACATAGGTACATATATGATATACAAGGGGTATAGTCAGTTTTGAAGGTGGCTTCTAGATTCTTTAGGGGTGTGGTGCTGATTATAACCCCACAGATGATCTAAACTGAGGGAATTGGGAGCTAAGCCAAACCAAGGTGGGTGGTGAGAAATTTAAGGCTGACAGTATTCTCAATGGAAAAGAAAAGAAGAAGGTCATTTTTCAGACCTGCCTTAGTG